>NW_027137978.1:0-74850 GCF_003813185.1 Lentinus tigrinus ALCF2SS1-7
GACTTCGGACTTCGGACTTCCCTTCGGAGTTCGACTTGTGCGCACAGTCCTAACAACAACCCCATTTGGGTTCAAACTCATCAGGTGTCCAGGTATATTATTCATTCATTCGCACTCAGTCATTCATGATACCCATCATCGCGACCCCACTGCTTTGTATCAGTATCTTCTGGGACCTGATGTGGACAACACATTCGAGGAGTTACAGGTTAATCCTGTGTGGATGATTGCAAGGGTGAGTCTTTTAAGATTGGGTGGCAGCATTTTCAGCTACATCACGTGATAAAAAATGTCACACTTTGCGGGTGAAATGAAAAGAATGGATGAAGGCTTGGCCTCGGGGCACAAATCTGCAAAACTAAAACTATCAAGTTATTGGAAATTGCTTTCCCAACAACTTGACAGTCTCTGATTTCTCAAAAGCAACACGAGGGGGGAGATGATAGCCCATTTGTGTAAGCACCACCAGCCAAAACCCTCTCTAGCACTCACAGGGGTGACAGCTTTTGGCTGGGGGCACGTGAGCATCACAGCGTGACCCTGGTGGCTGGATATGCACTCGCTCAATCTTATAATATCCTGAGATTTAAGGATCCATGTGCCATCAACATGAGCTAATGATATCATACTGACTAGGCACTTTGTGATACATACCTTGGGAAGTACTACACGAAAGACGCGGCAAGGTGATGTGTGTGTGAAAGTTGATTGTATGAAACAACCTTCACCTGAGGCTATCAGATCTGAGCGAGATTGGATGGTACCTTAGTTGTTTAGGGTAGTGTTAGGGAATATCCCAAAAGAGATGACTAGATAATACTTGATGATAGTCCCTGTTGAGACTAATAGCAGACCTATTGTAGGTCTTGTATGACAACTTGACTATGACTTGACAATGCAAAGTGGATCGCTCGAGGATGCCTCACTTCATGAACATAGACATATGCGTATGACTTAGAGAGCACTCAACTTCAGAGTGGGAAGAGATGGGGGAGAGAAAATCTTCTCCTCATCCTTTGAGGGATGGGGGTTTATATATTGTCTCTGTGGGAATTTCTACAAATATTGTCAAATATCATCTAAGTTATTGTGTCTGACTAGACAATAGAGAAGGAACAATAGAAACAGAATAATAAAAGGTAGGACAATAGAGAGAGGACAATAGAGACAGAATAATAGAGCTTAGGATAATAACATGAAGACAATAAGGGGAAGGGAATAATAAGGCTTAGACAATAAGGCAGTAGACAATAAGGGGAAGGGAATAATAGAGCATAGGACAATAATATGAAGACAATAAGGGGGAGGGAATAATAGAGCATAGGACAATAATATGAAGACAATAAGGGGGAGGGAATAATAAGTCTCAGACAATGAGACAGTAGATAGTAGAGTGGAAAAGTAAAGGAAATAGTACAATAGTGCTTGGAAATTTTCTCAAGGACAATGGGACTACAACAATGCTGAAGAACAATAGCTGAATAGGAACAATATGAGTCTGAACAATAGTTCATGGACAATAGGGGCATGCAAATGCAAGTCCAGGTGTGACCAAGATACAGTGAGTATACTTTCAGGTATCCAAGAATACATGCAGATGCGTTCAAGTGACAAGATAGTTCACAAGAGGTTGTTGTTTACTAGTCCCTAGTCCTCGACCTCATCATCCTCCTCATTGTTGAGGAGAATTCCCAATAGCCAGTCTTCCTCGTCATCCTCGTACTGGGGTTGCATATCAATGACCATCTGGTGGTCACCAGTTTCAATGACTAAATTGGAGAGGTCATCAGCCCAAATCTCCTGATCATCAAAATCGTACAGTTGACCAGGCCCCCGCAACAGGTACACTTTCTGCTCGGATTTACCTGAGTGAAGAGTGTCACTCTCGCTGAGAGTATCGGTGCACAGAGTTGTAGTCGTACCTTCTGATAGAAGAGACATGGTTTCGTCGAAGGGGAGGATGGCGAATGCGGTGTCTGGCCATGCAGGGCCATGATCGACAATGGGCTGACTGGGAGGAGAGTAGAAGAGATCTGAGATGATTGAAACTTCATCCGAGGTGACATCCTCATCAGAGGGTCCTTGCACGTAGAGCTCAAAGTGTACGTCAGAGAAGTTGGAAGGGGGTGTAGGAGGTCAGGGAATAGTGTACAAGTGGGCATTCCCAACTTCCTGGTTGCGTATGAGGACAGGACGACCTCCGTGCGTTATCATGTTCTGGATGCGAGGCTGGGTGTCCTCCTCATTCCCGAACGTCCGCATGACACTGTGACTTGGTGTCAGTCATACTTTGTGTGCGACAGAAGGACAGGAATATTGGCCCTCATCAAGGTCCCAAAGTGCAAGCGCAAGAAGTAGTCTGGGAGTTACAAGGAATATTATTCATGAAAGAAGTTGATGATATTTCAAAAGGCAAGCCACAATAATATGTAGTAACAAGTATTAATGAGTGATCACAAATGATACCATTGCCAACTTATGATGGGAGGATAATGATTTATGACCGAGTCGTAATGATTTATGACCAAGTGATAATGATTTATGACGAGTAATAACGATATATGACGATTTATGATGTGCATTATAAGCCACAAAGGGCGCATGGAGACATCAGTACAGGCACTAAATATAAGTGTAAAAGCACACACCACTACACATACCACCAACCAAGCTGAGAGCACTGCGTTGAATAGAGGACCTTCTTAACAGTGTATGAGCAATGCATGCAGCTTACAATGAAACTGGTGCACCATGACAGACAGACATCTGGAGATCCACAGTTGCAGGGGGGGCTAGGTGTACTGCACATCAGCACACGGTGGATGTTCAGCAATGAAGAACAAACAAACTTGAACACCCCTGGATTCTCACCTCAGAATGATGCCCTACAGAATATAAGCAACATGGGATAAATACATACTTACCCATCGTGACTGCCACCGACATCATACTGGGACCCTGGAATAGCATCTGAACCTGCAGATTGGATTAGTGACAGCTCCTAAACACGCATAGTGCAGACATACCAGATACACTACCGCATTCTCCGGCTGTCCTCAATCTATGAGCAGAATGAATTGCCTCAAGAGCAGGTC
This sequence comes from Lentinus tigrinus ALCF2SS1-7, assembly GCF_003813185.1. Taxonomy (NCBI): domain Eukaryota; kingdom Fungi; phylum Basidiomycota; class Agaricomycetes; order Polyporales; family Polyporaceae; genus Lentinus; species Lentinus tigrinus. Next base: position 3,096 of record NW_027137978.1, read on the forward strand.
AAACGGAAGTGGGGGTGGCGAAAGAATCAGCATGGCCAATATATACGGACTACCGTGGGAACTATGTTAAACCCATCAAATGACACAAAGCAGGGTGACATGGTCACATTTCATTACACCACGTGGGCGTGATGTGATGGTCACTTTGTGCGTGATTTCTCCCTACAAGATCTGTTCTACTATGTATGGTGGGGGATGGCACTTTATGTCAACCCGCATTTTTGGGTTTCTTGCCTCCACATCAAAATTTTGTATACCAAAGTGCCCTCAATTCGCTCAAATCCACACACATGAGAAATCTGAAATAAGCGCCCAGAATGCGCCAAATTTGCGCCACATCAATGACACTTCAGTGAGCTGTGTTGACAAATTAGGGGGGCTAGTGGTATCCAGTAAGGCCCCGTTCGGTTGCTCTGGTAGGTTTCGGTTGGGTTTGGGTTTGCCCGCCAAAATGGAGTAGACGCTGGGTTTACTTCTATTGGCGTCTACTAATTTTGGCGGGCAAACCCAAACCCAACCGAAACCCAGCAGAGCTACCGAACGGGGCCTAAGTCACTGAGTGCTGTTTTTCTCATTGCACTAACTGCTCAAGGAAGAAGAACCAACCAACAACATCCCCCTGGCTCAGCTCATCCTATAGATGCTCGACATTACTATAAAAGGCTATGGCTTACATAAGCGAAATGCGCCAAATCAGGCCTCACAGCAATAAATTTTGGAATTTCGGAAAAGTGTCCCAGCAGATCGATAGAGGGACTTGTTCTGATGCTTTCTGCATACTTTTGATAACCTGGAAGTGTTGTGGGGGCAAGCCTTAGCGAGAGTACAAAGTGGCACAGACGCTCGCCAGAAAGTTCCGTCCCCCACCATAGTCCAGGAATTTCAGAGGATCTCATTGACACGAAAGCTGTACAATGGGCGGCGGTGGAGTAGCAGTACCACCGACCTGTCAGCACCCTTGAACCAGATGTGCAGAACCAAGGGTTCGATCCCCACCCCAGGACCCAGTCGTCCTAATTACCGCTGGGGGGTTTTAGTGGGTATGACCGGTCGGTTCTCGCTGGGTGAGTCCCACACTACTTTCAGAGCACGGCTGCACCCGAAGGCTCTGGAAGTGTGCATAAAGCATTTCCTCCCTTTGGATGGTGCTCGAATAACATAGGGGTTTGAAATCCCCTATCAATTTGCACTAAGTAATCTCTCAATGTGAGATTACACCAGCGTGCCTGATCCCCGCTCGGGGGTCCAGAGACTTGATGAACCTACGGGACAATAGTGACTCAAAGGCAAGTACGCTCCTCCAAAAAAAAAAAAAAAGAAAAGAAAGCTGATGACAGAAACGAGAAACAACAGGATAGCAGCCAGCCTAAAGCGCTGATAGATGCTGACGCGACCGCATTTCTTCGCCATCATTCAGTATAGTTCATGAGACTGCGCGCATTTTCTACCATTATCGCACCTAATACATCGGCGTTTTGACTGGGCCTCAAGGCCCTCCCAGTTAGACCAGCCGTTCGGGAGAACTGACCGGTGACGAGTTGAAGTCACGCAATGCTTACAGTTCTAGTGTTCTCACAATTGACGAGAATAGCAATAATCATTTTGACTGGTGTCCATATAGGAACACACTCATACACTTAAACTACAGGAGGCCGGCGACAACACCGACACGACAACATAATAATGAGGACAGCGACACACTGCGCTACTGCTGGTGGCATCACAGAATGCACTTGTCACACAAAATTAACCTACGGCTGTCCGCAGCGTCAGTACCAGAACTACTATCAGTCATTCTACAACATACAGCACCCAGTCGGCGGTCGGTGCGGATGTTTCTACAATACTTATATACTTTCACAATCCCAGCCGGGATGGTATGTCATCTTGGTCGCTTGCCGTTAGTCATCCCCTCTCTCTCACTCCATGGAGAAGAGGTCGTCGTCTTCGCCCGTGAGCACAGGTCCGCTCAACGGGCTCAATGAACCCTGAGGATGTGGACCGCGCCCGCTCGGGTTACGCGAGCCCAATCCAGGCGCTGCGACGCTGCCTGTCAATCAAACGAGCCATAAATGTGAAGCACCGTGCAATGAGAGTGGAAAAACACGCACGAGACGTAGCCGCAGAATACGACAATCGGGAGAACATGGTCTCTAAGCCGCCCAACGACGAACCCGGAGCACCCGCGCCAGCAGTCATCAGCGGAGGACCGTTGTTGATCTGGTCGAGCAAGCTCCCAGCCGTGGGCGACATGCTCGCCCAGTCGCCGGAGGTCGTGTGCGCATGACCTAGGCCCTTGGTCCCGGGAGAGAACCCACCGCCAAGTGGCGTCCTGCTGAGCATGCTCGACGACGATGGAGAAGGGATGACGGGCGGAGGTGGAAGTGCATGGATACGGGAATAGCCCGCGGCGAGACCCTGGGGAAGACTCTGCCCAGGCGCGTGTGCCTGCAACGCGCGCGACGATGGAGACATGGCACTCCGTTGGTCATCGAGACCTGGCATGAAAGGCTCGCCGCCAGGAATGGGTCTTGGAGCGGGACGGAGAGGCAGCTGCGCACCGTACGTGCTCGTCCGAGGTGGTGACATCGCAACACCGTTGAATTCGTGGCCGTACGCACTGGTCGAAAGGTTGTGTCCGGCGGCGGCGGCGGCGTACATGGAAGATAGGCCACCAACCATGGGTGGGCGCTGTGGCTTCGCGTTGATGTAGTGGTGGAGACCGGGAAGGAATGCGGCGGAAGCGTTCGACGGAGAAAGCATATCTTCCACAGTCCGAGCACCCAGACCGGAATTGGATGTGAATGAACTCGGCGTACCATTACCCAAGCCTCCTCCAAGGGGGCCAGCTGCCAGACCGGCGGCGTCGGGTGAGCCGACAGGGACTGCACCGTCAGCACCCCAGATAGACTTGATGTCCTGCAGGAGAGAAGGTGCGGGAACGGAGCGCGAGTAGCGATGGTGAGCTTCAGACCGCTGCTGGCTGGACTCGCGCTCCATGCCGACCATGTGGGGGCGAGTAGCGTTCGTGCGAGACATGCGCCTTGAGCGCTCCTCTGGAGTGAGGAGATCGGTGAGAGAGCCTGGGATGAACTCTTCGAGGTCGTCATCCTCGACGACGACCTCCTCCACGCCTATCCTGCGCACCATAACACGCTCCGAACCCCAGTTGCCGAGGGAGGCAGAGATGCCCGACCGACTGTAGTCTGATAGGCCATCGTCGTGTCTAGAGATGGTGAAGACAGTCTGCGTACCCGGGGCAGAGAAGGGCGAGGACGATATGGGATGGGTCTGTGGAGAAGTGCCCGGAGAGAAGCCGTTGATGCGTGCCGGACGACTGGAAGAGGACGAAGCACGGGGAGGGGAACCGATGGGACCGAAGTCAACTGCGGTGGAGGCGTCGCTGATTCGGCGAGGAGCAGAGGTGGTATGAGTGGGAAGCGGGGATGGAGATTCGCGATCTGGATGAGGTGTGGCTTCATCCGTGTTTGGATGAGGGTTCGAAGAGGGTTGCTCTGCTTCAAGTGGGGTAGAATCTGCAGTGACGGAAGGCTTGCCTTGGGCGGGGGCGGAGGGTAGCTTGTTGCTCTCGTCGGGAAGACCGAAGGAGGCGAAGTCGGTGTCCTTGACAGGAGGGGCGGGGGCAGAGGGGGAAAGAGTGGCCTTGAGGGGCATGGGGATGGGGGAGCGGGCGTTAGCACCGACTGAACGGGTCGGGGCGGTGGAACCGGAGAAGAGAGCGTTGCGGGACTGGCCACCAGCGGGAGCACCGTGATGAGAGGCTTTGTGAGGCTTTGATCTGGGACCGTCCTTCTGAGCACCACCGCCAGCGTTGGCGGCGAGCTGGGCAGCCTTCTTATTCTTGCGGTCCATGGACATGCTCTGGCCGGGAAGAACGTGTGCGAGGGCGCACTTGTGGCCGAACTTGCAGTTGCCCTTTACGAACCATGCGCAGACTTCTTTTTGCTGGCCTGGCTCGAGGACTTGGTGGGAGAAAGGGCAGGAAGAGCCTGCGGTACAAGAGCCGACCTTGAAAAATTTGCAGGGAACATGGGAGAGGTCTTTGGCTGGGAGGACGACGGGGGGAGTTCGATGAGGAAGGAAGAGGGCGAAGGCTGAGAATGGGGACGTACTCTTGGTGGACGACTTCTGTTTGGGACCCTTGTCCTTGTCTCGCTCCCGCTCCCTGTCGCCGCCGTCCCTGCCAGAGTCGGGGGCGGAGTCGTTGTCTTTGCGCTGCTTGTCTGCGGCGGGCATTTTTGGACGAGACGGGGAGGAGACGAAGGAGCGCAGGAAGGAGGAGGCGGAGAAGGAGGAGGAGGAGGAGAACGCGAGGATGTGGACTGAGAGGATGAGGGAAGCCGGCGGGACTCGTGCTCGTGCTCGTGCGCGTGCAGGTGCAGGTGCAGAGAAGGCCGATGCGTCCAGATCGGGAACCAGGCGCTCGGGCGTCTGTTGTTATTATCCTGTCCTGCTCGTTGCTCTCCTCCTCCTCCTCCTCCTCCTTCTCCTCCCATCGCGCCCCGCCATGGACGACCGGATGTCCTCGTTCGTCGTCGGCAGCAACTACCAGGTGCTCGATGTCATCGGCGAAGGCGCGTATGGCATCGTCTGGTCCGTCCCTTGCCCTCCCCGCCGCCTCCCGCCGCGCACTCATCAGCGTTCGCAGCTCCGCCCTCCATGTCCCGTCCCAGCGCAAGGTCGCCATCAAGCGCATAACCCCCTTCGACCACTCCATGTTCTGTCTCCGCACCCTCCGCGAGATCAAGCTCCTCCGCCACTTCCATCACGAGAACATCATCTCAATACTCGACATCCTCCGGCCCCCCTCCCTCGCTGACTTCAAGGAGGTCTACCTCGTCCAGGAACTCATGGAGACCGATCTCCACCGCGTCATCCGCACCCAGCAGCTCAGCGACGACCACTGCCAATACTTCATCTATCAGGTCCGTCTCCTCCCTTTGCGGTGGCGCATTCCTCTCCCTGCTCACCCGTGCCTCTCGCGACGACCTCCGGACCTTGCGATACATCCCACTCCGCGCGAACTCAGACCCTCCGCGCACTCAAGGCCCTCCATTCCGCCGACGTCCTCCATCGTGACCTCAAGCCCTCCAACCTTCTACTCAACGCCAATTGCGACCTCAAGGTCAGTGCTCTCCCCTCCGCGCCTGAACCTTAACTCCGCCCGTATCAGACGACCTCATCCCCTTGCACGCGCCACATAGCTCTGTGACTTTGGCCTCGCGCGCTCCGCCCGTCCTCCCCCAAACGTCGCCAACGACAGCAGTACCTTCATGACTGAATACGTCGCGACAAGGTCCGTCATTCCCTCTGTCCGTCACCTGGCAGCGCTATCCGATACCCGCTTCCGCCAAGCTCGTGCCCTCGACTATTTTTGTCCATCCCCCTTCCTCCCACTTACCCGAGTCCGCAGGTGGTACCGTGCACCAGAGGTCATGCTCACCTTCAAAGAGTACACGCGCGCCATCGATATCTGGAGCGTTGGTTGCGTGCTTGCAGAGATGCTCAGCGGAAAACCGCTCTTCCCAGGCCGCGACTGTGCGTCCACAATTCTTGGCTATTGTGTGTCCCTCCACAGCACTGACGGAACAAGCAAATCACAGATCATCACCAGCTGTCGATTATCCTCGATATCCTTGGCACGCCCTCGCTCGATGACTTTTATGCGATCACCTCGCAGCGGTCAAGAGAATACATCCGCGCGCTCCCCTTCCGGAAGAAGAAGCCGTTCAGCCAGCTCTTCCCGGGTGCCAACCCCCAGGTACGTTTTGGCGCGTTGACGCTAGCTTTCCTGTGCAGGGTTTCGCGCTCTTGTGCTCCAATACGAATCCACGAGCGTGTCGACGGGCTCGGACCGTATATGCACAGCAGACGCACACGCTCACACTTCATTTTCGCAGGCGATCGATCTGATGGAGAAGTGCTTGACATTCTCGCCCAAACGGCGGATCGAGGTCGAGGAAGCGTTGAAGCACCCATACTTGGAGGCGAGTGCATTGGATGGCCGCAGCGTGTTGGACAGATCCTGACAGTGTGCGTGTGCAGGCGTACCACGACCCGTCAGACGAGCCCACGGCGGAGCCATTGGACCCAAGCTTCTTCGACTTTGACAACGGCGATCCCCTGGGCAAGGAAGACCTGAAAGGTGCGCGACATGTCGTGTCCTGTGGTCGAGGATGTGCTGACACGGTGCGTGCCAGTGCTGATCTACGAGGAAGTGACGAAACCACGCCCGCCACCGGGGACGCAGTGACCTCGGCTGTGGATGGCGGCTGCTGGTGGATATACCCTGGAGGAGAGAAATCTGAAGTGTGCGATACTCTGTATATTTTGCTTCTGCATGCGACTGCGACCGTATACTAAGGTGTTATACGGGTATATGTATCAAGTATAATAACATCGTCTGTGACGTCATCCCCCTGCAATCCCCGTCTGCTATATATGCCATTGCCTCCCCAACGCCAGCTCTCGACCCGTCTCTTCTTCATCGCGCATACATACACGCATACAACGACCATGAGCAAGCCGTTCGACAAGGTGCGCCCGCCGTGTCCAACGTCCCACCCGTCGTCCTCACCATCCCTGCACAGATCGGTGTAGTAGGCGCCGGCTCAATGGGCGGGAGCATGGCCATGCTCTTCGCTGAGCACGGACTTCAAGTCTCCGTGTACGACGTCGCCGACAAGAATATCGACTCACTCACCGAACGCCTCAATGACCCCACCTCAGGACTCACGCCCGACCTCCACCAGCGCGTCGCGGGCTTCAAGGACCTCTCCCAGTTCATGCACTCGCTCGGGGGCAAGGACACCGACAAACTCCTCGTCTTCAGCATCCCGCACGGCAGCGCCGCGGACAAGGTCATCTCCGAGATCCGACCCCACCTCTCGCGCGGCGACATCATCCTCGACGGCGGAAACGAGTGGTACGAGAACGCGCAGCGGCGCCAGCGCGAGCTCGCCCCCGACGGCATCGCGTACCTCTCCATGGGTGTCTCTGGAGGCTACCAGTCCGCGCGGCGTGGACCGTCCATCTCTCCTAGCGGCGACAAGGACGCGGTCGAGCGCGTCATGCCGCTGCTGCAGCAGTTCGCAGCAAAGGACGCCAAGAGCGGCAAGGCGTGCGTCGCGAACCTGGGCCCGGCGGGATGCGGGCACTACGTGAAGATGGTGCACAACGGGATTGAGCAGGGCATCTTGGGCGTGGTGAACGAGGCATGGGAGCTGCTCTACAAGTGCCTGCACACGGACCTGGACACGATTGCGCATATATTCAGGAAGTGGGAGGAGGAGGGTGAACTTGTGCGTGTCCTACTTGACTCCATCTGTCGAGAGTCGACGCTTACATCTGAACCTGAAGAAGCGGAACTTCCTGGTAGGCATTGGGGCGGATATATGCGGTCGGCCGAAGGAGAACGGGGAACGCGGCCATGTGGTCAACGAGGTGCAGGACAAGGTTGTGCAGGATGCAGACGATAGTGAAGGTACGTACCAGCCTGGTCTTATATCCGCGAGGCAAGAAGAGAGGACATCGTCCTGCAGGTACCGGGATCTGGTCAGTCATGGAGGCAGCAAAGCGGCACGTCTCTGCGCCGACGATTGCGAGCGCGCACTTCTTCCGGATCACATCCGCCGACCGCGCTCAACGGATGGAGGTCGTCGAGGCGCTAGGCGAGTCGATTGGAGCGGCCAGGAAGCAGCACTTGGAGTCGAAGGCGAGGACAGAATTCATCGAGGACCTACGGTTGGCCGTTTACTGCGCTACGCTGGCATCGTTCGCGCAGGGCTTGAACCTGATTGCGCGGGCGAGCGCAGACGAGGGGTGGAACGTGAACCTGGCGGAGTGCATGCAGATTTGGCGGGAGGGGTGCATCATTCGTTCGGAGCACATCGCCGACGTACTGCAGCCTGCGCTTGAAGCGTCGCCTGGGGTGACGAACGTACTGAGTCTTGAAGCCCTGGCGGAGGAAATCAAGCGGACGGTTCCCTACCTGCGGAAAGTGGTCCAGGATGGACTAGAGTGGAACGCGCACATGTGAGTGACAGAATTCGGAGTTTAGACATACGATCGTCAGTAGATCTCATGAGTTCCGGTTATTGACAGGCCGGCGCTGAGCGCGAGCTTGGAGTATTTCAAGTACTGCGGGGGGAAGCACCTGCCGAGCCAGTTCATGGAGGCAGAGCTGGACTACTTTGGAGCGCACTCGTACGACCTCAAGTCGGAGGGCGATGGCGAGGTGAAGAAAGGTGGGTGGTCAAGATCTGTGGGCGAATGCAAGGGGCTAACGCAGGGCTAACGTGCGGAATGCAGGCAAGCATCACTTTGAGTGGAAGCCGGCGTAGACGAGACTAGAGCGGGCGCGACTGGCCAGTGGCCCCTGTACTTGTAGAGTACATACATAGCGTAAGAATACATACGCTCTGTCGGCCGATGGCGAATGGGCTGGCTGTGATTGTGAGTTGTGTGCGGGGGTGGGGAAAGCCCGCAGCCACGTGAATATTGATCTGTGCGGGGGAGCGCCGTCGCCTGTCGCCTGTCCTGCTCTCGACCGCGTCCTCGGAATCGTCCCGGATGCGCTCTCCTCTCTCTCCTCCTCCTCATCCCAAGTCCCATGCTGCTTGTCTCTTGACCACCACCTCCTCCCACCCCCGCCTCTCCTTCTCCAGCCCCCAGCCATGTTCCGCATCTCCTCCAGTCTCTGGGAGAGAATACACCACTATGCGTCCTTTCCACAGACCGGAGGTACGCACCCAACACGTAAACGTCCACCACCCGTCTCATCTCTCTTTCAGTCTCCCTGCAGCAGATGGTCCTCTTCGGCCAGAATCCCAGTCAGGGAACGCTCCTCAGAGGCAGCCAGTTCCTCCTCGGTGCGTTTCGCCACCCTTCGCATCCCTCATCTGGTCGTCTCACTCCCTTCCAGAGGAGCTTCCTGTCCGTCTCGCCCACAGAGTGAAGGAGCTTGACCAGCTGCCCCACAATCTCAGCGACATGCCCTCCATCAACAAGGTCAAGAACTGGTATGCCCAATCCTTCGAGGTTTGTTCTCTCCCCCTGCCTGCCTTCTCCACCACGCCCCTTACACTCCCTTCCACCCCCTTCCAGGAGCTCATTTCCTTCCCCCCAATACGGTTACCCCCTCATATCCGCGCCGCACTCATGGCTCCCCCAACCGACCCCGTTGCTCTTCCCGAATCCCACCCGAATCCCTCGTTACAGTACCAGTACTACTCTGACGACTATGGCGGTGTGCCCCCTACCGGCCTTGGCATCGTATCCACCCCCAAGAACGGGAACGGTCGCAGCAACGGTAACAGCCAAAAGATGCGCATCCCGATGGAACGCAGGTGAGCTTGGCGCCTTCTCCCTCTTCTCGCTTCGCCCTCCGCGCCGGTGGAGCAACCTGCTCGCTCCCGCGTCTCCTCGCCGACGCGCCCTCGCGTCGCGCTGCACCCTTCCCTGCCGACTTGGCTCAACACCTTCCACAGGTACTATGCCAACACCTCTCACGTCAAGGAGTGGCCACCCGAGGTCCGAGAGTACAATCGCTCCTTCACCAAGGCGCTCGAGTCCATCAAGAAGCGCCACGACCCGACCGTGACCACAGTCGCCCAGGGTGTCCTCGAGTGGAAACGCTCCCGGAATGCACGCAACATCAACCTCGACGTCCAGCACTGGCTCGACCGCTTCTACATGTCGCGCATCGGTATCCGATTCTTGATCGGCCAACGTACGTCTACCGCGCCGGTCGTTCTGGAGCGGACACGCACTTACGCCTAGTCGGCACAGACATTGCCTTGAACACGCTGCAGCCCCACCCAGACTATGTCGGCATCATCTGCACCCGCGCCGTAAGTCCGCTTCACTCACCCCTAGTCGCCAAGCGATGCTCACGTTTGCGGAACTAGAGCGTGCATGACATTGTCCATGAGGCAATAGAGAACGCACGGTACGTCACATGCCTTCGCACGGTTCCCCACGAGGGGGCGGCGACTGACCGCGGACCCTCAGATTCGTCTGCGAAGAGCACTATTCGATGTTCAAGGGACCTCCTGTCCAGCTAATCTGTCCGAAGGACCTGCACTTTGCCTACGTACCCGGACACCTATCGCACATCTGTTTCGAGCTGCTCAAGAACTCGCTCCGTGCCGTGGTCGAGCGCTTCGGCCCCGAAAACGAGGACATGTTCCCGCCCATCAAGGTCATAGTCGTTGAAGGCAAGGAGGACATCACGATCAAGATCTGCGACGAGGGCGGCGGCATCCCGCGCTCCGCCATCCCGCTCATCTGGACATACATGTACACCACCATGGAGGGCCAGAACATTGACCAGGACTTTGACGCGTCCGACTTCAAGGCTCCCATGGCTGGCTTCGGATACGGACTGCCACTGTCGCGCCTGGTGAGTTTCATTTCAATCCTTGGACGCCGTGGGGTGCATTCACGATCTCTGAGCAGGGTCGCCTGCCGCGGCCCTCGGAGAGACGTTGCGCCTTCTATGAATCTGAATAGATTTGCTGACCCACGCTCTACAGTATGCACGGTACTTCGGGGGCGATCTGCGCCTCATCTCCATGGACGGGTTTGGCACGGACGTGTACATCCACCTGAATAGGCTCTCGAGCAACCGGGAGCCCCTGCCGTGATCATGTCACCCAGACTGCTGGGCACCTGGAAGACCGGGGCTGCATTGCACCCCGGGATCTGATCGACGCCAGCGATCGGTGGCAGTGGCGGGAGCGGATGGGAACGAGATTGCGGTGCGCGGGTGGCTGAGTGAGATTTGGGAGATGCGAGGCAAAGGGGCGGCCGGCGGGGGAAGGCGGGAACGAGTGCGCACATAATACCACGCGGTGGGGACGCGAAGCCGCGATATATACTGTACTATCTGCTCTGGGCATGGCTGTTGGGCTACCTATTTACACGACTTGTACACTCTTTCTCGCATCGGCATCTGTACGAATATAACTCACGAGACTTGCGATGATCGACGCTCGAGCATGAAGCGGCTACATGGATATATGTATATAATCTACATCAACCCCGTTGCGCGTGCATTGTCCGTCCGGGGACGACTAATCGTACACCAAAGTCCCGCTGTAAGATATATTGTACTATGCAGAATGCGTGAGACCTTGAGGGGCATATAATGGCAGGCAGAGCGAAACCACACTGGAGACTACGATAGAATAGCACGAATGACTATGTGAGACCGACTATGCGAGACCGATACGAGACGATAGCTAGCGAGATGAGATGCGGCGATGCGACACGGCGTGATGGGACACAACACACAACACAGCAAGATATGTACACTGTTTAAACCACGTAACCACAAGTCCCTTGTCCTAAACCCCCCGTCCTTACGCGCCGCCTCCCCCAGGGTCGCGGATAATGTCATCCCACGTGCGCTTCATGGGGACAGCGGAGAAGCTCCCAGGACGAGTGTGCATCACACTCGCAGCTCCCTGACCGCCGCCGCCGCCGTGGTCGGTCTGATCGTAGTACGAACTCCAGCCTTGAAGCGACGAATCGGTCGAGTGCTGCATGCGCTGAGGCGGGTACATGCCCGCTTCGCCAAGCGGCGGAGCGTCATAGTTCTGCGACGCGGCGGGCGGAGGCATGGGTGGCGGCGGAAGTTGCTGCTGCTGGACGGCCGTACGCTGACGGGGCATCGGCGGCTGCGGAGCAGTGGTGTGATACGTCCGCGACGCCTGCGTCGGCGCCGTGCGTGGATATCCCTGCCCGTTCGACACAAAGCGGACGTTCAGTGCGACCTGCTGCTGCTGGGACGGCTGGATGGGGGGAGCCTCGGCATAGGCAGGGACGCTCATCGTCGAATGCGACCGGCCGTGCACTACACCGCCCGCCGACGGGCCGGTAGACGACGATGCGGGACTGGCGGACTGCTTCCTCCGCATCTTCTTGGCGAGGCCGGCTTCGAGGGCATGAACCTCCTCCGCGAGCCTCTGGTTGCGGAACTTGAGCTGCTGGAGCTCGTACTGCCAGCTGCTGCCGCGCTCGATCTCCGTCTCCTCGAATACGCTCTCCACGAGCGGGTGGGTGATGGGGTTTGCGGGTGGGGGCGCACCTGCGCTGCCGTCGCAGAGTTTGACCTGGCAGACAATGGGCGCCTGGAAGGCCGGATCTCCAGCATGGCTTGGGCGGCCACCGTTCGGGGACATCTGGCGCGAGCGATAGAGGACGACATGGACGGAAACGATAGAACCATCTTTGGTGAGGGCATCACACGCGAGGCCGGAGCTTTCGCTTCCGCCAGCGTCGGCTAGGACCTTGGTCATCTCGACGCCGATAGCCATATGAACTTCTTGGGACGAATTCCCGGTGACAAAGTCGGCGAGGGGCTTGCCAATGACCTCGCCCGCGCCCCAGCCCAGAACGTCGCGGACGGCGGCGCCTACGTAGAGGAATGTGGCGTTGGTGCTGAGCAGACCCCAAAACTCTCGTTCTACAAAGGAGCGCCCATCTGCGCCCTCGTCCGCATCATGAGACGTCAGAGAAGCTGATGATGGTTGGGTTCGAGGCATCGGCGGAACGAGGCCGCCAGCGCGAGAGATGGGACCCCATTCGAGACGGGGCATATGGCGGAGGCGTCCGCTGAGGATGATGGCCTTGCGCCCCTTGCCGGGTTCGACGTGGAGCCTTCCTCGACACTCGACCCAGACGTAGCCGCTGCCCTTTGCCTGCATGCGGAAGAGCAGGTCGACCGGACGGGGGGCGATGGAAGAAGGCGAGAGGCCGTCTGAGCTGCCGCCGGCGCCGCCTGGAGGGCCTGCCAAGGAGGGCGGAGGAGTTGGAGCACCGTTGGTCGTGAGAAGAGAGGGGCCGGGGGTTACGGAAGCCTCCTTGAGTTCACGCATGAGAGGGACGCAGTCAGCAGGGTGGCAGAACTCTGTGAGAGAGCGCCCGACGAGCTCGTCGGGATCGTAGCCGAGAACATGGCGGACAGCGGGGGCGACGTAGAGGAAGGCGCCCTTTAGGGAGACGACGAGGAGAAAGTCGGGAGAGCGGTCGAGAAGGAACATGTGGAGGGGCTTGTTGCCGTCATAGGGATCGAGGACGATAGGCTCTGGAGGATTTGTGGAGAGAGCGATAGCGGTGGAAGCATGGGTAGAGGTGGAGAGGTGGAAGGAGGCGGTGAAAGCCGAGTCGGAAAGAAGGGCGCGGAGATCCTTGGACATGCCGCGCATGGTGAGAGAAGAGGTGCGCCAGTCGCGAGGAGGAAGGGCGGAAGAGGCAAGGGCCTTGTCGGAGTAGTTTACGACGTATGAGCCGTCCTTTAGCTTTGAGAGGATGGATTTTGGCTGTTCAGTGAGGTCTACCTGGAAGCCGATGTGGTAGACGACGTCGTCTGCTTCATCGGGGGAATTGTTGACGCCGCCGCGAAGAGGGATGACAGATACCATGTTGATGAAGGCGGAGCCGTCCTTGCGGTAGTTGATGACAGAGACCTGGCACTCCTTGTCAGCGATGATGTTCTTGCGCATGCAGTTTACGGCCTCGCGGGAGGTGTGTAAGCGATCCTGGCCACGGTGGAGGAGGCCGCCGGGGGCCTGGAGGAAGCGACAGTTGCGACCGAGGACCTCATGTTCATCGTAGCCGGTGAGCTTGAGGAAAGAGGGGGACGCGTAGACTAGGAGGAGGTGAGGAACGAAAGGGAAGAGAGAGAAGAGAGGGACGGACCTATGGGGGCGTCGAAGCGACGAGTATCAGTGACTACGAAGGAGCAGGAGAGGTCGACGGGGCCGAGGTAGACCTTGGGGTAGGGGCGGGTAGCGACGCGGGCGAGGAGAGAGATGAGATCAAAGCCGGAGGCGGAGTATATGGGGAGGCCGAGGGCAGAGGGGATAGAGAGGGGAAGTTGGGGCGGGAAGGGGGGAGGATCTGGATGGTGAATGGAGTAGGGAGGGGGGAGAGCAGAGGGAGGGATGGGGAAAGCGGAGGAAGCGGACTGGGGAGAGGCGGAGGAGGAGGCGGAGGAGACGGGATGGTAGGCAGGAGGGAGGGGGCTGGAGAAGGGGTGAGGGGACGGGAGGAGAAGGAGAAGGAGAGATACGCACAATGGGGGGTTAACGTTGTAAGGGTCTGTGTTGTTGAACCAGGAGAGGGAAGAGCTCGGGGGACAGAGACCAGCAGGAAGAGCCTCTGCACCACCACCCGGGGGGACGGCGGGAGGGTTGAAGAGATTGGGGAGCTGGAAGTGGACCTGGGTGGAAAAGGCGTGGTGGTCGAGGTCATCGTCTGGGTGAGCGTCGCGCTCGTTGGACTGGAGATACCGCGAGAACGGCATGGCGGGCGTCGGTCAACAGGGCGCCGCGGATGGGCTGAGGATGCTGGACGACGGCGACGGGGAGGGCGAGGGCGAGGAGGAGGAGAGGAAGAGAGAGCGGCGGAAGCGCTTCCTCATTTCTGTCATTCCACGCTGCCGCATATGGACGTGGGCGTCTGGGCGAGTCCGTTCGATTCGCACTTTGGCTGCGACCCAGCGTCCTCGCCGAGCTGGCCGTTGCTCGCATGCGTTGACGTCATTGACGCTCACAGCGTGCGCGACTGGACTGAGAGACGGGCAGGAGACGGAGGAGGAGGAGGAGGGAGACGGAGACGGAACCGGAGATCGCTGTCCCGATACAGGCGTCATCGATATATGTACATATCTCGTCCCACTCGTCTCTCTCTGCTCTCTCTTCCTCCTTCTCCTGCTCTCTGCTCTCTGCTCGCTCTTGCAGCTCTCGTCAACGATGGGTATCCTCGACATCGTCCCTGTACGTACTCCCACCCTCCCAGATCTCGCCTAGATCCCTCGCTAACCTCCTCTTCGCCTCCAGGCTGGTGTCCTGACCGGCGACAACGTTCGCAAGCTCTTCGACTACGCAAAGGAGAACCAGGTGCCTTCCCTCCCCTCCTCCATCCGCCTCCACTTTCTCATCCTCCCCCGCCACAGTTCGCTATCCCCGTCAGTCTCTTTTCCATCCCTACTTCCTCCCCGTTCTCCACTTAACCCCATCGTACCATCTCCAGGCCATCGTAAGTTTTCTTCTCCCTACTCCCTTCGCGTCTAATGCCCTATCATCATCTAGAACGTCACCTCCTCTTCCGTAGCCAACGCCGTTCTCGAGGCCGCTCGGTATGTCCCCTCCAACCCAAGTCCTCACCTCCGTGCCTTCTTTTTAACTCCCCTCCCAGTGACATCAAGTCCCCCATCATTATCCAGGTCTCCCAGGGCGGCGCCGCCTTCTTCGCAGGCAAGGGCCTCCCCAACGACAAGCAGCAAGCTTCCATCGCAGGTGCTATCGCCGCTGCCCACCATGTCCGCATCGTAGCCAAGGAATACGGCGTGTCCGTACCTCCTTCCCCGTAATCACATGCTCCCTTACATCCGCTCACTTTCCCCTCACACAGTCCCGTCGTCATGCACTCCGACCACTGCGCCAAGAAGCTCCTTCCCTGGTTCGACGGCATGCTCGCCGCAGACGAGGCCTACTTCAAGGAGCACCAGGAGCCCCTCTTCTCCTCCCACATGCTCGACCTCTCCGAGGAGTCCAAGGAGGACAATATCGCTGAATGCGTCCGCTACTTCAAGCGCATGGCCCCCCTCGGCATCTGGCTCGAGATGGAGATCGGCATCACCGGCGGTGAGGAAGACGGCGTCGACAACACCGGCGTAGACAACTCCCGCCTCTACACCCAGCCCGAGGACATCTGGGACGTCTACTCGGCCCTCTCCGCCGTCAGCCCCAACTTCTCCATTGCCGCTGCCTTTGGCAACGTACACGGCGTTTACAAGCCGGGCAACGTCCGTCTTCACCCTGAGCTCCTCAACAAGCACCAGCTCTACGCAGAGCAGAAGCTCAGCAAGAAGAAGCCCCTCTACCTCGTCTTCCACGGTGGCTCTGGCTCCACCAAGGACGAGATCAAGACCGCCGTCCAGAACGGCGTCGTCAAGATGAACGTCGACACCGACACCCAGTGGGCGTACCTCAGCGGTGTCCGCGTAAGTGCTCCTCCTCCCCCCTCGCTCGCCCTAACCGCACCCGTGGCTGACAGCTGCAATGACGTACAGGACTTTGTTCAAAAGAAGTCGGGCTACCTGCAGACACAGGTCGGCAACCCCGAGGGCGCAGACAAGCCGAACAAGAAGGTGCGCACGCACGGCGGCAGTATCCGCTGAATGACTGAACTCAATGACGTCCATGCAGTACTACGACCCCCGTGTCTGGGTGCGCGAAGGCGAGAAGACGCTCGTCGAGCGTGTCAAGGAGGCTTGCGCCGATCTTGGCAACACGAGTGAGTGCCTCTATCTCGCTCCGCTCTTGCTCCGGACCGCAATAACTGACGAACCGCTGTCAGACCGTCTGTAAGCCGGCATAGGCGCGGGACGGGGACGTTGATTGTACGCATGGCGACTGAAGTGGTCAAAGAGAAGAAGCTGCAGCTCTGTACACTTATGTCCGAATACATCACTAGCGGACGCATGTTCGTCCAGACGTTTGGACTCTAACCGACGAAACACGCTGTGTGCAGGCCGGGAAGCGAGTGGCGCCTTCGGAGCACACCATTGACAGTAGTGGCGATGGCCGTCACGGATGCGAGAGGGCAATCGCGCTGCGGAGGGACCACGTATTGACCGGCATAGTAGCTAGTTCCCGCAAACCGATGGAATGTGTCGAGTATGCCAACCGTGGGCTCGGGACTCGGTGGAGCATCCAGTGTCGCAGGTCCAGGGTATGTAAGGAAGGGGTTAGACGCGACTTTAGCTCGCGCGTGCGCCAACCGGGATCTGGCAGTCGACCAGCCCTGAGGCAATCCGGCAGCAAGCTTGGACTCCTCGCCTTCTCAATGAGCGTGCGAAGGTCGGTCGGGGTCGGTGCCGCCCTTTCACAACAAACAAAGATTCGCGCGTCGCGAATTGCAGACGTGTGCAGCGTTCGAATTCCTAGCGAACTTGGTTGGGTTTCGGTTTTTTGGCAGGCAGACCGAAACCCAGCCGAGCTACCAAACGGGGCCTAAGTCTTCCCTCTACTCGCATAGTCCATCCGACACATTGTTCGAAGACGACATATACTGCACAAAGATCCTCAGAGAAGGCCAAAAAGGCATGCGTATACTGGTACACGATGGAGACGACAAAACATGCGAGATGGAGGACACAGCTGTAGGGTCCGGGACTCGGGTCTCAGGAGCTACATAACTCCCCACCGGGGCTGCGCAATGGTCTGAGGCCGCCGATTGGGCATCTGGAACGTGAAGAGCGGGTGTCCCTCGCGCCGCAGCGTGACGTACGTGCCCTCGGGGATCATCCACTTCTCCTCTCCCTCCGGGAACGAGTCCATCCCCATGCTGCGCTCCAACGACAGAAGTCGGCTCGTAAGCGCCATCGTGGATTGCTGGTCCATCCGCGTTGACAGTGGGTGGCCAGTCGGGCTGACCTGAGGGTGGGGCACGTATCCGAAGCCGGCGGGCTGGCTTGTGGCGTGCAAGGAGTGCCCCTGGGAAGGTTGACGGATACTTTGCGCCGAGGGTCGTAGAAATCGACACAGAAGTGGCCGTAGAAATCCATCCCACCTTCCCAGATGCGGAACACGAGGGGCGAGTTGGGGATCTGGACAGAGTAGACGGGATCGGTTGGCTTGGGTTTCATCTCCAGGCATCGTCACAGTCGAGATGGGGGATGATATATGCGAGCGACGTGCCCCAACCACCCGAACGCCAGCGGTCTTCACAAGGTCTTTCGCCATCATGTTGTAACTCTCCAAAACTTGGTCTCTCGTCTCCGGAGTGGCGCCCATGAGCTCGAGCATGATGTTCAGGTCATTCTCATCCGCTGGCGTGTGGCCTGGCACGATGCTCATGAGATACTCGTCAAACCAGCAGAGCGGAGGACGGGCGGAGGCGGCAGACTGCTGGGAATGCTGGCCCTGTCTCGCTGGCCGAGAGGTCGGAGTGGGCTATAAAGAAGCGAGATTGTCACGACACAGGCAAGCAACGAAGGTGCATAAGTGCAGTACGTACCAATGTATGATGCTGCATCGCAACAGGAGGTTTGCAGGGGAAGACTGAGGGGGCAGTGCGATGCGGTCGGTGACTGGCAGAGGCACGACCCACGCGACGCGACGCGACAAGGCAACGCGCCCCACGTGACCTGACGCGTTGAACAGCGCCTGTTTCTGTTTCGGGCACACGCTCGGCACACGCGCCGACGTCGTTCCTTTCCTCCTCGCCGCCGTCTCCGACCCCGCCCTCGCCGTCCGCCGCGTCTCTGTCGCTGTTGTCTGTTGTGCATTAGCTCTGTGTGTGGTATGAAGACGCGATGGAGACGCGTCGCTTGTCCAGTACGTTCTCCTGTGCACATCTCTCCCCCGCAAAATGTGGCTCACCCGACCAAAGTTCGCGTCCTGTACACGATCAACTCGCGCCATCCCTATCTTCTCGCTCGCTCTGCCGCCAAGGTAGATGTATCCATAATTCCTCCCCACCTTACTCCCCCCTCTGCCCAGGGCGGCTCCATCGTCTTCGGCAAGGTTGACCTCCGCCCATGCCTCGACTTGATCCTCTCCTCCAGGTACGTCTGCCCATTCCAGCTCGTTCTTCTCCCCAGTTCCTCACCCCTTTCAAAGCCCTGAGGTGCAGCCGCACGGCACCCTCGACTTCTCTGTTTACGTCTTCGACTTGTTCGAATCTCGTGAGTGCTCCACGTGTCGCCTAACCACCCCACCCGCACCTCACGCCTTCCCTTCTTGTCAAGAACGACAGGGTGCCCCCAGCGATCTTCCCGGTGTCGCAGTTGGCCAAGGCTGGCTATCTGACGCCCTCCGCAATCCCGACCCCGTCCTCATCACCGGCACCCTCTGCTGCGATGGCGTGCACGACGACTCCATCGAGGTCATCTTCTCTTTGCGCGAGGTTTGTCCCTTTCTCCTCCTTCCATGCTTCTATGCTTTAATGACCCTGCCACAGGGCACCCGCATACCTCTCCGTACAAATTCGTGGGCAGGCACTGAGCGACCAAAGTCAGCGGCATCTAAGCGTGGCGGTGCTTTGTTCACCAAAGACCCGATGCCCTTCGCGAGTGATACAAACGCAAAGGGTAAGCAAAGAGAACAGTCAAACCCTCCGACCCTCCCGTCGACTCCCGAGCCTTCTGCGTCATCGACCAACCCTGCGCCAGTCAAAGCTGAGCCGGCGCCCGCCGTGAGCAACCCGCCCCAACAGCCAGCACCTGTGATGCCTGTCTTGGACCCTATGCAGTTCCTCATTGCCGCTCTCGCCGGGACTACAGGCAACCAGCAGCTCATGACACTCTTGTCTTCCATCGACGCCGGATCCACCCCTAACCCGGACGTCGTGCAGATACTCACGGCTCTTCTCACAAGTGCTGCTGCAACTGCTCTCCCTCCATCTACCGATGCTCCAGTCCCTACTCCTGCCGCTTCAACTGTTCAGCCACGTTCTGCAGTCACTCCTTCTGCGGCAGCCCCTGCACCGTCCAGGCCTGCACCTGTAGCGGCAGCACCTCCGCTGACTTTTCTCTCTGCCCCAGCATCGTCTTCCGCTGCTGCCAGCTCTCCCGCATCAACGTACGTCTCCCCTCCGGCCATCGCGTCCACCCCACCGACGACAGACCCCGGTCAAGGTGACGATGAGGTGGTTGTCCTCGATAAGGAGAACGTGAACCCGACCGCTTTCAAGCGCAAGTCGGGAGAGAAAGAGAAGGGCAAGGACGTCGCGCGCTCTGCTGCCCGTCCAGCGTCTCACCTGCGGCAGAACAGGACTGAACCAGCCCAAGCAGCAGCACCGCGTGTCCCCTCACCTGATAGCGCAAGCCACAGTCGCTCGACCAGCGCGGCAGGCTCAAGTTCAGGTTCGAACATCCGCAAGCGCACACTGAGCGAGATCATGGATGAGCGCGACCGCGAACGAGAAGCATCCCGCAAACGCACGACGAGCAACACCCGTAAGCCCGTCGAAGCCTCGTCGGGCTTCGGGTCTGTTCTGTCTTCTCATGGTGCGAGTACTGCGAATCGCGTCGTCAAGCAGTCGACGATGCCGCCACCACATACAGCATCGGACCCGGCTTGGGATGCGGGCTCGTTCTCCTCCGCGCCCGCACCCGGTCCGTCAACCTCGCCCCCTCGGCGCGCGGCTTCCAGCACTGCTCACCCAGTGCGCCGTAAGCCTTACGTTGTCCCAGAGTGGGCGCGTACGACGACTGCGACATTGCCTCGAGCGGCGGATGGCTCCCTCCTCACCGACCCGCCCTCCGATGCTGGAGGGTCAGGTCCGCAACGTAAACGTTCAACCAAGAGGGCGCGATCCAACACGGTCGAGAAGAACGCGAATCCAAAGCTTCGCAAGCGGTCACATTACAAGAATCCTTCCGAGGGCATCGAGGACCGCGCCTTCCACGGGCCAGCGACGCTTACCCCTCCGCGTCCGGGCCCAGCCACAAGCTCCCCTCCCAGACCAGTCCTCGCCGCTACTCAGGTCTCCATGTTCCCGATCCCCCTGGCGCCCTCCTCGTCTCACAATGTGCTGTCGTCTTCCCACAATGCCCTCAATGTGGAACCGCCCAGGACACCACCTCGCCGCCGCTCCCTCACCAGTAATCCCACCACGCCCCGCAATCGTGCACCTGCCGACCCCGAAGACGAGCTTGGCTCGCTCTTCACACCCGGGCCTGGGCAGAGCACCGGCCGCAAGACCCCAC
The DNA here is from genome assembly GCF_003813185.1 of Lentinus tigrinus ALCF2SS1-7. Classification (NCBI taxonomy): domain Eukaryota; kingdom Fungi; phylum Basidiomycota; class Agaricomycetes; order Polyporales; family Polyporaceae; genus Lentinus; species Lentinus tigrinus. The sequence goes on from NW_027137978.1 coordinate 23,842, forward strand.
GACGATTACCGAGCCTATATGGCTCGGCGCATACTGGGTCTCCGTCACGTCGCGGTCGCACACGCACGCACCAACCAAGCAGCTCACGAAGCGCGAGCTCGATGCCCGACGCCCCGCCACCAGGTGTCGGTGACGCCTCCGAGCACGAGGGCGACGACGTGGACGCGGAACTGCTGTCGGACGACATGGACGTTCCTCTGGACTCGATCCCGATCGCAAGTAGCGATGGCGAGTTCGACCTCGATCTCGGGCTCAGGGACGGCCCGTCCGAGGGCGGGTTGTCGAAGCGTCCCTCGGCAGGCTTCGGGCTGCCACCGTCGTCCCCACTGCCCCCGTCGAGTCCCATCCTCACCCCATCCGACGTCAGCGACTGGGACTCGCAGCTCGAACAGGACCTCGACCCGGAGGCAGACGAGGACGAGGACGCGCAGGAGCAGCAGCACGATCCCGACGCGACGATCTGCCTCCCACAACTCGAGTTCGCACCCTCGAGGGCATGCACAGCCGAACCCGAGACCCTGAGCAGCTCGCTGTCAGACGATGAGCTCCTCGCGATGCTCTCGCACCAGCCGGACATGTTCTCGGACACCTCGCTCGCGGGCGTGAGCACATTCGACCCCGCGGCGTACTCCGAGTTCCTCACCTCCTTCCCCGCCTCCGCCTCCTCGTCTGCCGGGCCGAGCTCGCAGCCGTCAGACTTGAACTTGGATGCTCGCGCGGCGGGCGAGACGCAGACTGAAGCGGTCCTGACGGACGCAGAGTTCGAGGCGCTGTACGGCGCTGGGACCTCTGCGATGGACTTGGACTTGGACCTCGGCGGTACGGGGACGGTGGACACGGCGGAGTACGATCCGAACTTTGCCGAGTTCTGGGAGTTCTTGAAGCCTGTGATGAGCGACAGTGTCGTTCCGATGCCACCTACGGACCCCTTTGCTTTTGGGGGCGCTGGGCAGGAGACGTCTGGGGATGGGGCTACCGCTGCCACCAAGGCAGACAGCACAGGCGCCGCCGCGGCGGGCGTAGAGGACGAGGGAGGGGATGCGGAGTTTGCGATCGACCCGCTGCAGATGGCGGAGCGCATGCAGGCGTTGCTGTCGGGGTGTGCTGTGTAAGTTTCGCATTTGGTGTTGTTCTCGTTGCAAGACCTTTTGGTCGGGACCATACATCCACATTGACCCGTTGTTGTTCATGTTCAATACATTGTACATACATGTTCATCATCATCCACGTAGTACCCCTCATGTTAACTGCATATGTGTCGGCGACTTAGCAAAGTAATAATATGTGACCAATGAACATACCCTGCTACCTCGATGCATCTGGCCATCTCTAGAGCACGTCCGATCTTGACAAGGTGACGTACCCGTGTAGGGAACGAGGGGCCATAGACACGCATGGTTGGTCGTGTTGAGGAATGATTTGTGGCATTCTATGGACGGGAATACATGCGGAGCAAGACCCAAAACCAGGGATACAGAGACGAACCCGACCAGGATGACGGCATATGCGCAAGCGTAAATGCAAAGTGTTTCGAAAGTAGACGGTGCGAGGCCGGAGGGAAGGAACGCATATAGGGGTATGCTGTAATGATAAGGATAACGAGGGAGCGATCAAGCATCGGGTGCAGATACGGCGGAGAGCTTGCGCTTGTCCGTGAGTGTGCGTGTGCGTGTAGTGCGAGGATATGCGCGATGGCGTCAGCAGCAGCACTGCGGCCTGACGGGTGAATCACGTCAGCGGTCGTCTGGGGCCTACGGGAAGAGGGAGGACGCACCCGCAGCACTCGTCGCAACATCTATCGCAGCAGCAGCACTCCTCGCAGCAGGGTCTGTTATGCCGCATCAACCGGTTGTAGTACATCGGTTGTTGGGGGTAGATCATCGGGCGCTGGGGTATAGGCTGCGCGTACTGAGGATACATCGGTACGATGCGCATCTCTGGGGCTGCCATCGCACAAGATCAGCGTGGAAGGCGATGAATAAGATGAAAGAGTAAGCACTCACAATGGTCGTAGTAGCTGCCGGAATAGCTTCCTGGGCTGTATACCGGCGACATGGACATGACGGGGGAAGTCGGTCGAGGGATGTAGACATTGAGAGGTCGCTGTGGGCCGTAATAGACGGACATGTCCGCTTCCGGGAGGCGAGAGTTAGCAGGAGTACGGCGGTGGACGGTGGTGGGGTGGAGACAGAACACAGCGCGTGCTTGCACAGTCAGCGAGACTTTTGAGGAGGGATCGAGCAGCAGCAGGGATCGTCGGCGGGCATATCTGGGCCGGGTTCAGACAGAAGAGTAGGTGGCAAAGACATTGGAAGCGATATATGAAAGACACGCTGGAGCGTGGGCAGGAAAGCGGCTTAGAAAGAGGCAGGAGGGGTCCCCGGGCGCGCAGAGCGGGCGGGAAATGAACACACGTGGACAGAGCATGGGTACCGACGGAGATGGAGACGCCGTGGTGGTAGTGGGTGCTATTGAAAGACTAGGAGGCTGATGGGCTAGATTGGTTGGGAGCAGAAAGTTTGCGAGAAGCTGAACTTTATGGGCGGCACCGACCGTGTTTGCACAAGCTGTAGGTCGAGCTGGAGCGGCTAGAGCGAGAACGAAGGAGCCTATCTGTCGTGTAGCGTCGTTCGAGGGGGATATCTCACACGAAAGGGCAGAAGTAGTGTCGTGTACTGCCCGCCATAGACCGATACGGGCGACATGCGCTTGGTTTATGTCATGGGGGTATTTCATCTCGGTCTTGAGCGGGAGATAACGAGTCGAGTATGAGATGCCCTGGGGGGAGGAGAGTGTAGAAGAAGGCAGTGAACGCTGCTGGAGGAAGCACTAGTGACGTTAAGATATAGCAAGTTCGAGGAAAGAGAGAGATACGCACGACGAACGAACGATAGAAGATCTCCGGACGTGATGCATGTGTGTTGACGCGCGGAGGAGGCACTGGCAGGGCGCTGTAGAGTGTAAGCTGAGCAGAACGATGATTACTCAGATGAGGCGGACACGGGGATACGAGTCAAGGATCGCGGCGGAGTCAATGCAGCCGCTCCCGAGAGTCAGCTTAGCAATTGAGACTCGCGTCGTCGCCGGTCGGGGTGAGGCAGCCATGCGAGTATAGTGCTGCGTGAGTGCATGCATACTCCTTGCATGTTCTGTCAAACAGACTGCGAAGGCACTCGGTACTCATACTCATCATCCCAGAAGGCGCAAAGCACGGCGCAACCATCCCCAAGTCCGAGCGCCTGGCGTGCTGACCAAAACGGGACATGCTCGCGTGGCAGAGACGCCGGTGCTGTTACTCAGCGCAAGGGGGTTTGTCATCGCCCACCGCCAGCTCAAAAGGACGACCCGCCTGGTGCCCACGCCCCACCTTTCCCCGTCCACCCACCACCGTGAGTATGGCCTCCTGCTGCTCCTCCGACGTCTCCCAGTCCAGTCCGATCGTTTCGCAGCTAGGAAAGCTGTCAAATGAGGATGGATGCGTCGGTGGACTCCCGGATGACGCTCAGTTCTGACCTTGTTGCGCTTACAGACCAGTCGCCATGGGTCGCCGTCCCGCTCGTTGCTACCGCTACTGCAAGAACAAGCCCTATCCCAAGTCCCGCTACAACCGCGGTGTCCCCGACCCCAAGGTGCGCTCTCTTACCATCTCCTCAAACGCCACAAGCTCATCCTTCACCCTCCTTTCCTAGATCCGTATCTTCGATCTTGGCCGCAAGCGTGCCTCTGTCGACGAGTTCCCCTTCTGCTGCCACCTTGTCTCCGATGAGTACGAGCAGCTCTCCTCCGAGGCTCTCGAAGCCGCCCGTATCTGCGCCAACAAGTACGTCACCAAGACCTCCGGCAAGGACTCTTTCCACTTGAGGGTTCGCGTACACCCCTTCCACGTCCTCCGTATCAACAAGATGTTGTCCTGTGCCGGTGCTGATCGGTAAGTACTCATAGTGAATTCTTGTATCTCCCTCCAACATCACCACCCCCTCCCCTTCAGTCTTCAGACCGGTATGCGTGGCGCCTGGGGCAAGCCCTACGGCACTGTCGCCCGTGTCAACATCGGCCAGATCATCCTCTCCATCCGCTGCAAGGACCAGAACGCCCCCGTTGTCCAGGAGGCTCTCCGCCGCGCTCGTTACAAGTTCCCCGGTCGCCAGAAGATCATTGTTTCCCGCAAGTGGGGCTTCACCAACGTCAACCGTGAGGACTACGTCAAGCTCAAGGAGGAGAAGCGTGTCTTGCAGTACGTTACCTCATTCATTATCATTCCCCGTCGATCTCATCTAAACCTTGCGCAGGGATGGTGCATACGTCCAGTACATCCGTCCCAGGGGCAATCTCGAGAACAACCTCCGTGCTCAGCTCCGCGCATGATCTTGTACCATGTATACTGTAGTTTCCGCATCAACGTGATGCTTGTCGTTGGTATTGTAACACCATGTGTGTCTCAAGCGGCGTGTCCGGTAAGATCCTTCCCTTATTCCGTTTATATGCATCCTCTTTGCGCTTGCCTCATATTCACTACATCATCCTTTCTTCGTGGTTGATGGTTAGGGGAAACGGGGCATATATTGATTCTCGTCATCGTCTATCGCTGCTTGTACTACCCTCTCTGTGGATGGGACCTCGGTCCTAGCAACAGGAATGCGGATGATGCGTACATACCCTTCGTAGATATCGTAGATACGTACAATCAATCAGCTTTCGCCATCGCGTCCAATGTTCCGTTGCAGTGTGCCACGAACTTGGGGTTGCTTGATACGTAGGTGAGTTTGTTGGATTTGGTGAACGCACTCGAATTGCAGACGCTGACGCCATGAACGTTACCAGCACGTGTAGGTCTGCGTTTGCGCTTCGGGTCGGCCATGCTACAGGGACGTTGTTGCGTCCAATTGCGCTCCCCAATTAAACTCTGTACTCACCATTGAGAATCGGTGCCCTCGCAAGATAAGTGATGGCAGCTCCGTCGGTGAGTGCAGGGTGAGTGGCGCAGTGGTCTTGGGCCAGGAATGCTGACTTGAGTAGAGTTCGAGAGGCGATTGTCAGAACGTTGAACAATCTTGCGACGAGTCGCTACAAGCTAAAACTGGCGGCGTGCAAATGATGGGACACAAAGCGTCCGGAAGTCAACGACTCGGAGCAGCGTTGGTGGTAGATCGTGCGGGCGCAAATATTGGACATCGTCGACGAGGACAAGAGGTAGCCAGCGCCGTATTCATCCGCAATGCAGGAAGGTGTGCCGCAGACAATGCCAAGTGTAGATATTTGCTGACAGGGGAGAATTATCAGATGTTTCCTCGTGCCCTCTCCGTAGATGGCGACCCTTGTCCGACCTGCCGTCCGCCATTGTCCTCGCTCGTACTCCCCCGCTATGTCAAAAGCATGGGAAAGCTCCAGTATCTGTCGGCCTTGTGGACAATGCGGACTTGCAGTTGGCACTCCGCGAACGTCGTCACTTCAGTGGCTCTCCGTGACCGGCCGCCCTCTCGCTCTCCGCGGCCCGGAAACGCGCTCCCTTCGCCCAGATCTGGCCGCATCGCTTTGGCTTGTGCCTCCTCGCTTTGTGCTGCTTGATACGCGTCGATTGGCCCGCTGGAGCGCGCTGTGTTGACCGTCGGTGCACGAGGCCTGCCATTCGTTCCTCCTGCTCTCCTGGCAGGCGGGAGAGACGATACCGCGTCAATGCTGCTCTCCTCCGCTTGGACCTCCCCCCCTCTCGCTTTACTCGTCGTCTGCCAAAGCGACTCTCCGGGATGTAGTATAAAAATCTGCAGACGGTCGGGATGGAGGAGCATATCGACATCGACACCAACGCACTCGCATCCTCATCCCCTTCACCAGCTTACACATCCTAAACTATGCCTAAGCGGTACATGAAAGTGTCCCGGGAAGAGTCCTATGCGGTCAAGGATCCCGAAATCTTGCCTCTCCTCGTCTCTCGTAGGGAGAGTGGCTCCGTCCATACTGCAGACATTCATGAAGGCGACTCCGTGGGTGCTTCCATGGCCGTTGACGGCTCTTGCCTCAGCGGTGATGAGGACACGGATGACGAGAAGTCGTACTCTATAGGAGTCGGTAAGTCACTCGTAGGACACGCTGCTCTCCATAGTATCGGCTCTGACCCCAAGATTGTTCTTCCGATTCGTCCGTCGAAGATTTTGATGAGGGCTTCCACGCCCGATTTGTTGCTGCGCTCCAGGAGGATGTTGACGAGGAGGAGGTTGCTCCCCGCTCTTCTGTCCAGCCTGGACCCCGTCCTCAGAGTGCCATAGAGGCCGATTCTATATTACCAGGTGAGTTGCCTGAAACTGATCTCATTCATCTGGGTACTGATCAACGTGAAGAATCCTATGCGATCAATGACCCCATGGCCGTGGACGACTCCAGTCTCAGCGATGACGATGACGTCCACATGAAGGTGTCTGACGACCGGGACGACCCTATGGAAGTTGGTGAGCCACCCAGGAGTCATTGTACCACCGATCGCGGAATCAACTGACCTGTTGCTCTCGAACCAGAGACGGCTCTCGATGGCGCGGTCCAAGAGGTCCTCCAAGCGATTGGCGTTGGTTGGTTGCTATTCAATTCTGCGTTGATATGAAGAATGCTGACCCAACCCAATAGCGGGTGTCAATCCCCGAGAGCTTGTCGCTGGTGTATTGGACGATAACTTCGAGGCAGAAAATGACGACGACAAGCCCGCGATGGAGGAGGACTCGGAAGGCGAACCGGACGACGAGCTTCTCAGCGACGACAGCACGTCTGTCAGGAAACTCTTCCAGCGTTGTCGCAGTGGTGAGGAAAAACTGGGGAAGATCTACAAGCCGCTCCAGATGGATCCCAACTTTAGGATCCGCATTACCTCCAACGGACAATACGGTTTTCGCATCGCGGACATAAAGAACGTCAAAAAATCGGACGAGGAGGTCGAAACAACGGACGAGGAGAACGAGTCCATCAAGGCGTTGGTGGACCAGGCCGAGAGGAGACTGTACTTTCGCGCTCGAGTTCTGCGGATTCAAAGAGGAGCGGTAAGTCGATCGACTTCCCTTATGGGTCGATACTGATGAATGCCCTGCTGGCTATATGTAGTTTCTTGACCCACCAGGAATCGAGATGCCCATCGTAGATGACTACGTCAATGGTCCACACGACTTGAGCATCGGAAAGTTACTGACCTCGATGTTCAAAAAGCAGTATGAACACTCGCACGAATATGTGAGTGTCTTCCAGTTCAGTACTGATATGGCTCTGACCCTGATGCATTGCTATCCACTAGTCTTCTTTGTACGAGCGCCTCTATGTGATCGCAATCAGGAGGACTCGTCGCTGGGAGGGAATCGGTGTTTACTATTATCCTGAGCTACAGAAACGCGAATGAAATTCCCGGTTGTCTCGCTCGGTCAAGTGTTCGAGTAGCTATGTAACTAAGTTACTTCGGAGCTTCTATACAGCCACGTCCACATACCCCAGTGTTCTGTCGCAACACACTGCGAATGAGATTCGTTTCCTTCTGCGAATGCGGGTCTTTGGTGACAAAGCAAGGAGCAAAATCTTGACGGTGGGATTCGAACCCTCGGCCATCTCACCTGACACCCGTCCAACACAAGGTTGCCACGTGAGCTTCATAGCCTACTTAGTGCGACCGCTATTCTCGATGTTGTCTTGCGAGTACGGAATCCCGTGCAGGACGTCTTCTCTTCGCAGCCATACGGTTGTCTTGCGAGAATCAGGCCCCATGACCTTGTCGCCGCTCATCTGCACCATCCTCTCGACGCAGAGGCCATCTACATAACATTCAAGCCCTCTGGTGACGGTCTCCCCTACCATATCTCCCACCTGTGCTGACCAAATGTCCCCTGCCTCGTTGTTGAAAGGTCTGGTCATTCTCTGCATTTATGGCTCACCCGTCGTGGCTCTATGGCCCGCGCCGCACGCCATGTCTACTGGAGACTCACCGTCTATCCTGAAGTTATCATCCGATCTCGACATCCACGTTCGCTTCGCCAACCCACCGCCGGATCTACGCGCTGCTATCATGCGTACACAGTCCCGTCTCTTCTCCGACAGCTTCCAGCCGCTTGTCCTTGGCCGCGGCTCCGCAGACACGGACCAGTTGAAGAATGCTCCCGCGTTGGTCTCGCTCGAATTGATGCTCGTCTCTGGACGCCCAGCGAGAAGCATCGTCGAAGAGACCAATGTAGCGATTGAGGCTAAGAGCGAGGCATATTCGCTCTCCCTTAGGGACGGCAACAATTCCGCTATCCTCAGCGCAAACTCGACCTTAGGCTTATTTCGAGGGCTTGCGACGTTCGAGCAGCTCTGGTACGACTATCAAGGTATCAAGTACACCCTCAATGGGGACATGAAGATCGATGATGAGCCAGCCTTCGTCAGTAGAGACATATGCTTGTTATAATGAACACTAACATGGCGTCACAGCCTTATCGCGGGTTTTCCTTTGATACTGCTCGTAACTTGTGCGTTCACTGCTTCATCGAGTCGGACACTACTAATTGTCAAGCAATATCTCTAGCTACCCTGTCTCTGACATCCTACGCACGCTGGATGCAATGTCCTGGGTCAAGGTATGCACGTGTCAACGTCATTGCTCTCAGCTATATCTCATTTATTATCAGCTCAGCGTCCTCTACTGGCACATCATCGACAGTCAGAGCTTCCCACTTGAAGTCAAGGCTTTCCCCGAGCTTTCGGAAAAGGGCGCCTACTCTGCAAATGAGATATACACCGAAGACGATGTCCAACTGATTGTTCAATATGCCAATGAGGTTTGTCTTCGTTCCGTTACCCTCCTTACTTGCGCTCATATCCCTGTAGCGAGGAATCGATGTGGTCATGGTATGCATTCCGCCCTCATGCGACTCCTCCGCTCATGCCATCTCTTCTATACAGGAACTCGATTCCCCAGGACACACGACCGCCATTGGTGCCGCTCATCCCGAGCACATAGCATGTGCATCAAAGTCACCGTGGTCCAAATACGCATCCGAGCCTCCCGCAGGACAGTTGCGCATCGCATCTCCGACTACGCTGGCATTCGCAAAGACGTTCTTCGCCTCTGTCGCTTCCAACCTTCCGGGGAAGATGATGAGTTCCGGTGGAGACGAGGTCAACCTACTATGTTGGGAGGAGGATGACGAGACGCAGGCAGATTTGGCTCAGCGGAACATCACAATCTCTGACGCTCTGAACCAATTTGTCGAGACGGTGCAAGGTGTGATAGCAGCCCATGATAAGACGCCGTTCATCAAGAGTGGTATGTAAAAATTATTACCGGGATTACTCGCCCTTGTTCTTACTATGTCTACAGATATGGTACTGACACATAATGTGCCCGTCTTGAATGACACCGTAGTAGTGTGCGTATGACTGCTTCCCTGCTATTTTGGCTGACATCGTCATTACATAGTGTTTGGCAAACTTCGGAGGATGCGGCAGCTGTGGCTGAGCGGCAGCTGCGATTCATCCATCAGCCATCGAATTACTTCTATCTGGTACGTATGGCCTCCTGCGGACGCACCTATGAACGCTGACTATTGCTTTAGGATTGCGGTGCTGGCGATTGGCTAGGCAATAACATCGCTGGGTGAGTACATCGTATGTTATGCAGTGTTGCGTTGGTATAACGCGTGATCACTGCCGTGCTTCAGAAACAGTTGGTGCGATCCGTTCAAGACCTGGCAAAGAGTACGTCACATCAAGTTGCCGCATTTGCCCGAGACTAAAGGAAGGCTAAATGCACTACAGGCCTACTCTTTTAACCCATACGCCAACCTCACATTGGAACAGCGTCCACTCGTCCTCGGAGGTATGTCTATACTCCCTGCTGATTCTGACCATCGTCCTCACTAAGACTCATCTCTACGACCAGGGCAGATGCCGCTATGGAGCGAACAGTCCTCATCTGAGAACCTCGACTCGATAATCTGGCCGCGTCTGGCTGCCGCAGCGGAAGTGTTCTGGACAGGGGCGACACTACCAGATGGGACGTCACGCCTCGGTGAGTATAATACGGATACTCAACGGCACACTTACCTCATGAACAATCAACAGGGAAAAACGCGACGAGCGGCACGCGAGCACTAGCCCGCTTGAATGAGCTTCGTTACCGGCTCGTCGACCGCGGAGTAAAGGCGATCGCCCTGCAGCCGAAGTGGTGCGTTCTCCGGCCAGGAGAATGCGACCTAGACTCGTGAAGAATCCTATGGAAGGCTAAGAAGAATCGATTTCGTAGTTCCAATATGCAGATGCGTAGCGTCCATAAGCGTTACTGGTAGCATCGATACAAGTACAACCACTCGAGACACGAGACCAACTACGCCTTGCACTTCGGCTTGTGCCGTGGCCAGTCCTTCCTCTGGCACGCTGCAGAACAGTACCTCGCCTTCTGGCACTTCGAGCACGTCATCATCTTCGGTTTCCCCCTCCCTCTACACACCGAACACTTGTGGGCACTCGGATCACGCCCTACGGTCTCAAGGTAGGAGACCGCGAACAGGGGCGACAGCGCGATCCTGGTGACGAACGGTGCGTACCGGCGCCATTCCGCGACCTTGAGCAATCCGTCGACGTCCTTCCCTCTCCCGCAGCTACACAGCGGGTCAGCCTCCATCTTCTGCGTGAGCGGGACCTCCTGTCTGGCTAGGTATTCGCAGTTATCCGTATGCTCCCAAGTACGGCACCTCTCGACGAAGGCGGGAATGAGCTGCTTCCACGCCTCCATCTCCCCATCGAACACGCGCACGTCGACCATCGTCCCGCTATTCAGGAGTCGACCGAAGAAGCTCGAGATCTCCGGCATGATGTCGTTGGTAAGCGGAAGAACATAGGCGTCGCAGATGACTGTATGAGAATGGAGGTCGAAACGCAAATTGCCGATGAAGAATAGCGTGTCGCAATTGTTTGTCCTTTCATCGCGAAGCGAGACCACCCGCATGCAGCCTCCGCCTTGTATCCCAGACACCCGGACGAAGATGGCGTGCATGGTGTCTTTGACGAAAAGGAGTGCATCAGCCTTGTGCTTCTTACGCATCTTGCGCTCGCGATCGGAGAGCATGGATCCGACATGCGGATTGAGCCAGGTATCGAGTTTGGGAGACTTGAGATCGAGGGTAGGAAGGCGGCTAAGGGAGAGGCGATGGACGTTCCAAGGCAGGAGAGCTCTCCCGCTTCCTACCACAGGAAACGGGTTCAACTTCATACCGTCAGGTTTGAGGAAAGGGCCCGCCATAGGAACGACGACCTAGAGGCTCCAGATAAGTGCTTTCATTTCGGCGTAACAGAACAAGATCCCACCTCGATGTAGCGAGATTTGCGCGCTAGTCGCAGCTTGTTCTCGCTCCCGATCACAGGAAACGGGAACACAACATCCTGTACATGTCCCGCGACCGCGAGCCGCATGATGCACGGAGATTGCTGAGAAATCTTCGGTACTGCTCCAGCACCAAACTCACGCACGACGTCGGTGTCCTCAAGATCTATCCTCGCAGTGAGAGAATTGACAAGCTCGCATTGCTCATCGAGCTCAACCGAGACGGCACCCTGGCGACCGACTTCTGCCTGGAGTGTGCTGTCTGGTGGGAATATCGACCCAGCACTTGCCTCAATATCGACACAGGGTACCTGCTGCTCCGGTAAGACCTGTACGTGTTGTTCGTCCATCAGATTCGCGCTGTAAATCTCGAGATCCATCCCCATCTTCGCATGCAGAGGTGCTGTTCCGGTGGTGCTGCGCACGGAGAGACGAACCTTGAGCAGGTGAGGAGGTTCGATGTCTGTGAGCAGCATCGACGGAACGATGAAGGAAACAACGAGATCGTACGATCCGTTCCGTCCATTCGGATCCTCCTCAAACCGTATACGAGGGGACCCTTGGGTTCCGATAGGGATTACACGACCGTACGCCACGTGAACTGCCGCGAAGTTGTTGAGCGACCAGGATCCACGGATATCGCCATGCAAGAGCGGCGTCCCGACTCCAGTCTGCTCGAGTATCGTCTCAAACGATCGGATCTTCTCGCGAGGTACAGTCAGGACGATGCGCACGACGGGCGGAATGATTCCCCAACCGGCGAACCTCCCAATCTTTTGTGCTCCTGCGTGTTTGAAATGATCGACAGTGTAGACGCCTTGTCGGTGAAGATGCGCGTGGAAGTCGTTGCGATTGACAGTGTTCATCGGCATGGTCTGGTCTGCAGTTTCAAGGTCGACGAACCGGCTCATGATCCGCGACCATTCTTCAGGAGTTATGCGGAGTCGCTCGCGCACGAGCTTGAGGAACAGAGCGAAGCTCTCCCGCATATAGTGGATCATGTTCGATGAGAGGAGGGCTCGAAGAAGGTTGTGTTGGTTCTGCCTCCAGAATGTCATCGAGTCTTCCTGTTCGAACATTGCGTGGTAGACATCAAAGAGGAGGGCACCGATCTGATCGGCATGGAAGACGGGAGGCAGACGTGGGCGTGCTCCGTGGAGAGCAAGAACGCTGTCGCAGGAGGATGGGGACTTCCACGTTGTGACTTGATGGAACTGCGTCGAGGTCTTGTCGCTGGTTTTCTTCGTCACGAATTGATACATCATGATCTCGTGGGTATTCGAGCGCGTCGAAAAGCCTGAGAGGTAGTCGATAGGGCATAGATTGAGAAGGAGGGCCATCGTTCCGATGTCGGCGTACAAAAGCTCTGCAAGCTCTTTAGTCGCGTCTTCTCCGCTGAAAAGCAGTGACTCGGTGTATATAACACCGGATGTCGATGGGGACAAGAGGGGCACAGCGGAGACGAGGATGTTCAGCAATCCAAGATGGTCGATGAGGTTGGAAGTCTCGATGACGTTGAACGATGTTGGCGCCGCGCGACTGACGAGGTACTCCTCGCTATCCAGACGGATAGGCTGAGTTCTGAACTGTGCAACAGGAATACCGAGAGCAAGCGATTCCGTGGTGCGGAAGGAGTTCAAGGCATGGCACGCGGCTGTTGCCTCTGCAAGGAAGAAGCGGATGCAAGGCGTGGTTTCGGCGTCCGACACGAATCTCTGGAACGCACCACACCAGTCCGAAAACTCCGTCTTGGCTGAGCGTACCATGCCCGCCGGAGTGATTTCGCCTTTCGCATTCCCGAACAACGCAGCGAAATGGAATGATGTCATCGGGTCTGTGCCGTAGTGGACAGAGCACCCCTCGCCGGTCAGGGAGTAGGCAAAGGTGGGGTTCATCAGCTTCGCGGAAGAGACATCTTTGGGACCAGAGAACGTCGTCCCTGTCTTCCAGTATTTGTGCACCTGGTCGGCGCCCACCGATACAGCTTCTATGATCAAAGGACCTGCAGAACGTGCTGATGTCATCGGTGTCATGTTCGAATCGCGCTCTTTGAAAGCCCCTTCAAAGGCGCGACGGATGGCCTGCTGACGGCGCGGAGGGAGCTCTGCCATGGAAGCGTACAGCGACCAATGCCGACGCAGCTCCGTGAGCGTGTACTCAGTCGATGTCCGAAGGAATGCAGAATATGGGGATGCACGCCACGCCGCCGAGGTAGGAGAAACATCGATGAGCTTCTTGCATTGGGCGACCAGAGCGGAGTGCGACTGTGCGTCGAGGTACATATGATAGCATATGTTCCAGATTGTAGAAGTAGGGACCTTGTCGACGATGAGGGTAAAGATCAAGATGTTCCGAGCTGTACACTAGTGTCACGACAATCGATGTTGGATGAAGGAATCTTATGGCACGACGTACCCAGCACTGCGGGCTCGAAATCCACACATGTGAAGTCGAGCTTACGGAAAGCTAGAATAGTAGTAGAGATGTCAGCGGAGCGGACAAGAGAACCCATCAAGATACTCACATGGTTTTGATTCAGAGAATATGGTGTATAAGACATGGCGTGGGTCGCCGCAACCAAGGAGGAGGATGTTGGCGTGTTCCTCAGGGGGAATGTCGCGAGTGAGGCATACAGCGGAGGTGTTACCGATGGGATAGAAGTAATATTTGCCTGGCCAGAAGAAGGTATGAGACATTGGCTTGCGTATGCGAGAGAGTACAGATGGTGAGGGAGATGATAGCGTCGAAGGACAGAACACTGTACCACTACAGACGCCATACCATCCGATTATAGAGTTGGGACACCCACCTTTGTGCTGCGGTAGTGCTAATGCCATGCTGCACACCTAGGTGTGCCCGGCCCATGGGGTCACGTGTCTGCATCCTCCACATGATCAGGATTGAGGTGGTCGGTGTGTCGCTGCAAGTCGGCTTCCAACGTTGTCCATTCTTGAAGATCAAATCCAGCCGCGGACGCGTCCAAGATGGTCGCGAGTATCTCTGCAGACCACTCGTTGCATGTGAGACCTTCCTTCGTGGCCAGCAACCACTTCAGTAGGTCCACGCCAAGCATACGGAGCGCGCCCGACGCAGCGAAGAGCTCTGCCCACTCCAGGTGCTCGAATGCGGGGTGATCTAGTACCACATCGAGCCTGCTGAGGATCTCGTCGGCAAGGACAAGGATGCATCGCTGCATGGTGAGGGACAAGATGAGGCAAGAACTGTTATGAATCATCTTCCTACACTTGTTCATTTCCTCGGCAAGTGCGCGTTCGTGTGGGAGCATACATGAACATGCAGGCCTCTGCGGAGGATTGGGTTCGACATAGACGAACGTCGCAATCCATTCTTGGCGAGTCTCGACACTCAGCGGTTCGGGGGTGGAGAGATCTCGGCCACGAAGTTTGTATGCGAGCGTGTGATAGAAAAGCTCGCAGTAGGCCCAGTATGCGGCGACGCAGTACCCAAGGACCTTCTGGAGGGAGATGAACGGCCTCGGGATAATTGTTGGACCGATCATCGTTCGCGCTGAAGCCATATCCGGCAGTGAACCGAGATATCGAACGGTGGGGGAAAGGACGGTTCTATTTATCTGGCGGATCAGCGCGAGGTCGTGTGGGGTGAGGGGGAATAGGGACAATGTGAGGTCGAAGATCGCGTCTTGTCCTCTCTTAATAGCGCTCAGTAGAGTGTCGCGACGTCCGGGCTCTTCGACGGTCCAGTCTGCCAGCAACCGCCCTTTCAGAGCAATCACCGTGAGGCGGAAGGGATGGAAGCCTCTGGAAGCGGGGCGCGAGGCTAAGATGGCCAGAAGTCGCGACGACAGCTTGGGCACGGCTGCATAAACCTCTGGAGAAGCCAGCAGTAGAGAACGATAGTCGTGCACTGAGAACAGGTGCTCAACAAGAAGATGGAGCACATCGGCTGGCAAATTTTCTAGCTTCATCTTGGTGGATTCGGGTTTCGGAATAGGCTGTCGTTTTGATGAGATGAATATCTATACTGGGCGCGTGGATTTATGAGTGTCAGGCTTGTCGACCTGCCCGTTGTCAACTCACCTCAGCGGACGAATCTTAGGCCTGCGGTATGAGGTGGACGTAGTAGTTGAACGTTAAAGAGGTGCCAGCACTGCCAGCGAGGGGAATTCATTAGACGCCCGTCTTGGTCGCCACCGGAAATGGTGGCATCGAGTCGACAGACTGTCCGTCCCGAGGCCATCAAATACTCTTGCCCGCAGGGCACAGGTAAATTGACGCGACCTGACGCGACGTGCCGCGAGTGCCCGCGACGCGCATTGACGCGGCGCCTGACACACATTGACGCGCTGGGTGCTGCAACCCGGTGCACCTTGACGTGACCTCTGGGGTGTTCAGGTTGTGTGCTGAATGTATGGCACTTAAGAAAGCTTGGCAGTGCTCTGGAGAGCCTGATGGAAACGCAAGGATAAGTTAGAATGGGATCAGGCACAACATGCAGAATGAAGACGGTACGACTAGTAGCTCGGTGAGCCGGGTCCGGAGTCGACGCAATCCTTCCTGGCGCCACGCTATGAGTGAGAGTGGGGCTCGTACCCTGACAGCGCAAGTCTCGAGAGATGGGGTAGCTGAAAGGTGACATCAAGAGCGGGATGCTTGCCAACAGCTTGAACACTTGAGTCTGCGCCGTGCGACGATCAGTGCGGAGAGCAACAAGTAGCACCTACAGGTTACCCTGAGCACTTGGACGTGTTGTAGGAGTTCGACAGTGGTGTTCATCGGTCACCAAGGGTTGGCACACACTGACAGTGGGATCTTGACACACCGTGCGGCAGTGCTGTGACTGGAACGCGACGTTGACGCGACGTGCCGCGACTGAAACGCACCTTGACGCGCCGTAGGCGCCCGTGCCGCGACCTTGACGCGACGTGACGCGCAGTGTGCCGCGAGAGTGACGCGACTGAGACGCGACACTGACGCGTCCGAGACGCGACTAAGACGCGGCTGGTAGAAGTTCAACTGTAACCTAGACGTCTTACAATGTTTAAAATGTACCCTCTTGAGAATATACAGAGTATATGAGCTTGCACAACTTACCTGGATTGCTCAGCTTGCTGCGCATAGCCTGAGGGACCGGTCGGAGGGCCCTTCTGGATGCAAGCCGCTGATGAGCGCTTAGTGGGGAACCACAGCGATGCTCAATGCTAAGGGTACAGAAGGCTTACAGTGACGGTATTGGAGTCATTCGGTCTTCAATAGAGTGTGGCTGGCTTGTGTGCCCATGTCAGGTCGGCACGAAGCCGAGGGAAGCAGTGGAAGGAAGGGTGAGAGGTGAAGTGACGCGACGGTGACGCGAACTGACGCGTCGCGTCACGTCGCGTCACGTCGCGGCACATCGCGTCAAATTCTGTTTGCCCTTGCCCGCAGCAGGAAGCGTTGAGAGCTACATCTATATTTGTCATCAGAAAGTATCCAATATAAATCGACCGTTTGCGGTACTACACAACTTGTCCTAATCCAATCCCGAGCACGACTCCGACCATAGCAACCGCGGTCCACCATGTCCATCCCTCGCCGCTCTCTTGTGGTGCATACGGCGTGCCCTGTAAGTAGTACCGCAACGTCGCCCCGATAGTGCCCATCGTCCAATCGATATCTTGTCCTCTCGCGATCCGGCGTAACATGATGTTGTACCAGTTCACGTTGGCAGACGCGCCTATGATCCGCGGGATGCGTGCTGGTATAGCAGTCCAAATGAGAGTGAGAATGTAGCAAGTAATTCGTTCTAAGGTGCGTAGACTAAGAAGGGAGCGTGGTCGTTGGCCGAGTTCAGTCAGCGTTGGGGGGTCGGACATGAAGGCCGGGGTACCGTTCGCGATGGCAGATGAGAGTTCCTTCGGAAGCTCGGGATGGAGGACAGAGAGACGCGCTACTCCGAGTAGATGGGCATGGTCGTGTGCGAGTACGGAGGCCATCCGAGGTAGGGTGTTAAGCCCGCCGGTCAGAACGACGAGAGGTGGTGGCCGATTTGTCGCGGTCGGTGCGCAGCTGGCTAGAATGTCCATGCTCTTCTGCGCGAACGATTCAAATATGACCTGCCGAGTCGACTTGAACTTCTCGACGGTATCAATGAACTCTGGATGAATTCAGTCTCCCTGGGACGAAGTTGAGAACGTGAAAGAAGATTACGCACGAGGGTCCTCGTAGTCGCCACCGCTCACTTCAATGAAGTCAACGAGGCCCCACTTTCCGATCTCGCGCACATGATCCAGTGCACGATTTTCCTTCATATCGCCGTCGCCTACGTAGTCTGCGGAATTCAGCTTCACGCCGACAATGAAGTCGTCTGGAACAATTCCTGGTGCGCGGATAGCGAACACGATGTCGCGAAGGAAGTGTAAGGGATCGCGCTCCGCAGAGTACTCGTCCGTACGATGATTGCTCTACAGTGATGTTAGCCCGATTCCCCCGCATTGAAAGTGACCCCACTTGCCTTCGGGGAGATGAACTGGCTGACAAGGTCTATGACACGACTGCATCAGCTGTGTTTGTACGAAGTGGTAGAGTGAACGTACAGCCATGAGCGGCGTGCACTTCGACGCCATCAAACCCACTCCTTGCGGCCATTTGGGCTCCACGGACAAACTGCCCAACAGCCCGCTGGATATCGGTGAGGGTCATCTCCTTTGGGACCTGCAACATCAACCAATGCGCCAAGCCGGACAACCAACCCTCCTTCCCCTTGTGCGTTGCACCAACCGGGATGGCACTGGGGCCGAGCGGGGGAGCGAACAACGGCCGGCCGCTGTAGAGATTCAAAGACTGGCGCCCGCCATGCGACAACTGGATGACGGCAAGCGGAGTCTTCCCGAGGCCCTTGGCGTCGGCTGGTGCTGAAGGCTCGGGGGAGCCATAGTGCATAACGTTGGCAAGGGAACGCCAGGGAGCGAGCGTCTCGTCAGTGAGAGTGTCGGGGACAATCATGTCGCGCCCGAGCGGGAGGTGATCCTTCGCAACTTGGACATTCCCGGTTATGACCATACCCCAGTCGCCGGCGGCCCATCTAGCGTAGAGGGCTAGTATGCCTGAATGCGGAGGGGAACCCCAGACGGGGGCGAAATGCTCGTACATGGGGGCCTGCAAGCAAATATTAACACGCAAAGAGGCGACGCGTACTAAGCGTATGCGACAAGTTCATCCAAGCGTACCTTGACGAGTCTGTTGGGAATGATGCGTCCACACGGAAGAGTCACAGGAGTGAAAATCTTCTCCGCCTGCACCAGCAGTTCCGCGTCGTCATTGTGAGGTTCGTCATGAGCCCCGCCGATATCTGTAGGCGTTTGCAGGACTGTCAAACACCCATTGAGGCGTGCCTAGTGCTGTACATACCATTGGACTGAGGGAGCGACATCGCTCGAGGAGCTGTTGGCCAACGAGATGAACTTGCCAACGCGGCGGCACAGCCGGTACCGGTTTTCACGGGATTGTAGTTGACTTTTCGGGAAGCGAGACAGGCGGCGTCTATGTACATATTTCTTCACCTCCTGCCATCGCGTTCAATGAGGCCAATGAGACCAGGATTAGTGAAATATTGACACTCACCTCATCACTAACAGAGTGTTTCTGTGCAGGATAACGTGTCTCTTGCTCTGCGACCCCCTTGAGCTTGAGCCCTTGAGTGTGCCCGCGACCGCAAGCAGGTTCTCACGGTAACCACCACGACGATGATTGCGGAGACCTCGAGCGTCGGCGACACTTGTACCAATCCATGCCTGTGAGGCAACGTCTTTCACTTGGCCTCAGAGGACTGTCGCGTCCAGGAGCCTCTTATCGTTTCGACGGCCGCCGCCACGAGAACCTCCACCTCCCGGCCCGCTCTTTTATATATCCTCTTGGTTTCTCATGGGAGCATCGTGTGTATGGTCCAATTTTATATCTGTCTCGCATGTCGCGCTAATCCGTCCATCTTTTCATGTAGACATGTGAGCTGTTTGTGACGGCACTCTCCTCCGTTATCTGCCGCGAGTCGGTTGCTCTTCCTGCTCGCTCTCGCACGGATTCGACGGCTATCCGTACCATGGAGAAGCTTATCGCCTGCTGGCTCAGGTAGTGTCTCGCCTCAAAACTTAACCCGCAAGAAGATGCCAGTGTTCGATGCCCCGGTTCTGACGATCCTACTCTCGTGTCGACATGATACTGCCCGACGCCAACGGGGGCACCGCCTACCTAGAGGAAGGCCTTCGGGCTTCGCAGATACCCATCGTCACCTCTGACATACCTATTCAGGAAGATATCGCAAAAGTCGACAATGACGAGAAGGCGGCCTTGGAAGAAATCCTTTCGGTAACTTCGCTGGACACCGATGACGAACATGCCCTACGCGACTTCGGGACTAACGATCCATTCCCAATGGACCCTGATGCACCCGAGGAGCAACAATTCACCTTCCGCGCAGTACTAGTCGGTTGCGGTCTGGGTGCAGTGATTTCCGCAAGCAAGTGCGTTCTTACTCTGCATACATTCTCCACCGATGCTCATAATCTCCTAGCGTATACTTGGGGCTCAAGACGGGGTGGACTTTTGGTGCCTCTCTCTTTGGTTCCATCTTCGGCTTCGCTATCTTGAAGTCGATGTCCAAGGCCTTACCGGAGCATCTCGGCGGTGGCTACTTCGGTCCCAAGGAGAACGTATGTTGTCAGAGTGCAGCCACAGTACGTGCATGCCTTCTTGATGGCCGGGGGATCCTCACTAATTCTGCCCTCCTTGCAGGCAGCAGGATCCCTCGGACTGCTATTTACCTCCGGTTTTCCAGCGGCATATCAGCTTGGACTCCTAGGAAACGACCCCGTATCTGACTTCGGGTGCGTCTCCGTTCCGTGTTATATATTACTCTCTACAACTTCTTTGCAGCCGAATCATCACGTTCACGCTGTGCTGCGCCTACGTCGGGATATTCTTCACCATGCCGCTCCGCCGCCTCTACATCTTGAAGCTCAAGCTTACATTCCCTGGTGCCGTGGCTGCAGCGTACACGATTCGTTCTCTCCATGTCGGAAGGAATGCCGCGGCCAACGCGCGTAAGAAGACGCTCGCACTCATCGTCTCCTTCGTCATCGCGATCGTTTGGCGTGTCACAAGCGAGTATGCCCCAGGAATAATGTGGGACTGGCATTGGTCTTGGTGGTTCTACAAAGCAGGCTGGAAGTGGATCATCGCAGCGGAGAGCATCTGACTCACTGCCGTCCGCTGACCATGCAACGTTCTCCCTCTAGGGTTGGATCTGGGAATGGACCCCTGCATTCATCGGAGTCGGACTGCTCGTCCCGATCAACTCGTCCATCTCCTTCGTTGGCGGCTCTGCACTTGCCTGGGCCATCATCGGGCCCGCCCTCGTCGCGACAAACCGTGCGTTCGGCACCCCACTCTCGAGTACTGGCGACTTCCCCGGCTACATCAACTACGCGAACATGGTGCTCGACGATCCGGTCAATGCTCCATCGCCGAAGTACTGGATGATCTGGCCTGGATGTGCTGTTTTGCTCTGCGCCAGCATGGCTGAGATCGCAGGGAACGGTTCCGCGGTCATCCGGAGCATGGCGCTCGCGATGGAGCCACTCGTACACAAAGTCAAAGTACTCGTCACCAGGAGGAACAACGGAGGAAGCGAAGTCAACGCCATGGAAGAGAAGGTGGACGAGTTCCACGACCCCGTCCCTCTGCACGCGCAGACGCCCTGGTGGATGTGGTCTGGAGGACTCGCCGCCGGCTCGGTCTTGACCATGCTCGTCATGAAGTTCCAGTTCGGGCAAAACGCGGGAGTGACGCTCCTCGCGATCCTCTTCTCCTTCCTTTTCTCTCTCGTTGGTGCCGAGTGTACCGGACGCGTGTCCGTCACTCCGGTAACAACCCTGGGCAACTTCGCGCAGCTCGTTTTTGGAGGTATATCCAAGGGTTCGGGTATGGCTCCCGCCGCGAATCAGCTCAACAACGGGTTGACCGGTATGATCACCCTCGCCGCCTCCGAGCAGGTTGCGGACATGCTCGGTGCGTCTCGCATTCTTCATCTACCAAATAGTATTCCCTGATCATGATTACACAGGTGATTTGAAGACCACACACCTACTAGGCGCGTCTCCGCGCGTCCAGCTCTACGCCCAGTGCTTCGGCGCGCTCGTCTCCATCTTTCTCTCCGCAGGGATGTACATCGTTTTCGTCAAGGCCTACCCTTGCATCAACGAGCTCACCGAGACTACCTGCGCCTTCCCCGCGCCCGACGTCGGTGCATGGCGTGCGGTCTCCGTCGCAGTCTCGGCACCTGCCCTCCCCATTCCCCGTTCGTCCGGCATAACCGCCCTCTGCCTTGGGGCGCTCACTATCGTGTCGACGTTCGTCAAGTATCGCTTCGTCCGCCCTGAAAGGCGGGGCTGGTTCCCGAATTGGAACGCTGTTGGGATCGCGTTCATCCTGGGTCCGCTGTGCACGTACCCCATGGCGATGCTGTTTGGGAGCATCATCGCGTTGACGTGGAGGAAGTACTGGCCTGCTGGTGCGGTCATGTACTGCTATGCGGTCGCTGCTGGGATGATCGCTGGGGAAGGACTGGGAGGTATTGCAAACGCAGTGTTGCAGATCGCAGGTGTGGCAGGGTCGGTGAAGGGAACAGCTGTCGGATGCCCTATGGATGTCTACTGCGGCTGAGTAGAACATACATCACGCAGAAGTGGAGCACAATCACGAGATTCAACTGTATAATACACGGGAGTAGCTGTACAAGAGTGAATACATGACCGCCTCACCCTTATCCCAACCTCGCCTTCTTGCGTGTGTGCGTGCCACCGCCAGCGCTAATGCTTGCGAAGCTCGCCGCGCTTCCCGCTTTGCCAGAGTGGTTCGAATGCGAATGTGAGAGATGCGCCTGAGCCGTAGCCTGCACCTGCGAAACCTGCGCCTGCACTTGGGACCCTGCCGCGGGCATGGGCATCATCGACGGCGCATCGTCTATAGTGATCCGGCGGTGCGGCGGGATCTGGTGTGACGGCAAAGACTCAAATGCGCTATAGAACACAGTCAGAACACGAAAGTCGTGGCTGATTCATAACACAGGTCGTACTTGCGTGTCGGCAGCTGGCCCTCCTGGAACCACTTGTGCTGCAGGGCTTCGGCTGCCGTGAGGCGTTTGTCCGGGTCGTACGCGAAGAGATGGCTGAGGAGGTCTGCGCCGCTAGCCTGTATGCGAGATTGACACCACTGTGCCAGACGATTGGCAAAGCTAGGAACAACGTGTCAACATGCGAGGAATATCCACACCCCGTGGTCACTCACGGGTCGAGCCGTCGCATGTTCTGATACTCGGGAAGATCTTTGATCTTTGCCCAGTCGCGTTCTGGGATTGATCGTCAGAGTGAGCAGGCAGACAAGGGACTAGTAACGTACCGGAGGGAGTCCCAAGGATTTCGATGATCTTCAGAAGCTGGTCCTTCTGGAAGGGGACGTTCTTCTTCGAGTCGAGCTTGGCTTCCTCACCCTTGAAGATCGGACGAAGACTGGCTAGCTCAGCCATGACGCATCCAACAGCCCATATGTCGACAGCCTTGTTGTAGTGCTTGGCACCGAGGAGGAGCTCCGGTGCACGGTACCATATCGTGACAACGACCTTGTCTCCGGCGTGCAACGGCTGTAGCGGCTGATGGATAAGACGGGCAAGCCCCAAGTCGCCAATCTTAACGACGCCCGAGGAGGTGATGAGGATGTTCGCGGGTTTGAGGTCGCGGTGGATGATGTGAGCGTCGTGGAGGTATAGCAGCCCGTTAAGGAGCTGATAAGTAAGCGACTTGAGGACAGGCTGCGTTATGCTAGAGCGAAGAGTCTGCGAATGGTGATGAATTACTTGCTAGTACAGGTATTAGTGACACTGTAGGTGTTCGACGGGACGGACACGCACCAGGAAGTCATGCTCGGCATACTCGAAGACCATATAGATGGACTTGTCTTCAAGGATGACCTCCTTGAGAGCGACGATGTTCTCGTGAGATATCTCCCTGTTCAACTGGGGACATTCTGTCAGCGACAGCTCTGACGTTGGGTAGGAGATACACGTACGGCAATCTCACGAATTGCACTCTGGCTGATGCCTGTGTAGGTGATCACGTCGCCCTCCTTGTCTGGCTTGAACTTCTTGATGGCATGTATTCGACCGTCCGAGTCCTTGCTCTGTGCCTTGTAGACGCGACCGTATGTGCCGGAAGAGATGAAGCCGAGGATGGAATACTTGTCGGTTACGCGTTTGCGGGCAGCGTCGCGCTTGGCGCGGTACACGCGCATGGGGTCAGTGACGAGGATGTTGTCCATCCGTTAGAGCATCTGCAGCAGCCAAGCGCAGCGAGCATGGTCGTGGTCAGAGACATGGTCGACGATGGCGAGAAGCACGGCAAGACTGGGACTCTGAGCGCCGGACGCGGGATGGCGATGACGCGCCCGACGCTGTCCTCGTCGTCGTCGCGTTTGGCCTCTTCCTCCACGTTGCGCGCACCCTCCTCGCTGCCAACTCCTCCAAGCCCACGATGGCCGTCTCGCAGGATAGCTTCATGTTCACCGTCGGCAAGCTCGGTGCGTATCATTATCGTCTCCCTCCCGTTGCAAAGCCTGACCGAGTCCCATGCCCCAGATGCCGGAATGGCGGTCAGTGTCTCTCGCGCTACTCTCCTTGGCTTCGGACTGAACATTTCTCGTTCTCCTCAAGATTCTGCTCGGAGAGCGGGCGCATCTCATCGAGTTCCCGTCGCTGCTCCTCCCACCTGGGGTCTCCACCGGCTCAATCGTCAACATCTCCGTCCAGCGGAACATCCCAGAGGAGAAGAAGCGGGAGAACGACTTCTGGAACCTTCAGAGCGAGATACTGGATGCATTTGGCACGCAGACCCCGGAAAACCCCAAGCTCGAGGTACGCTCGTCCTTCATCGTTCGTTATCCATGTCTTCATGCCCCGTAGCTTCGCAATGTCACCCAAACATCCATCACGCTCGAGTGGCCCAAGCTCGAACTTGCCACCGCGAAGCTTCGCTCGCTCGACCTGTACCGTGATCGCCAACGCGTCGCCGCCATACCCTCTCCGCTGAACAACACCTCCACCAAGGTGTCTGGTCTTCAACTAGACACCGAGTACACCTTCCAGCTCGTCCTCCGGACGACCGCTGGCGTATACCCATCCAACGTACTTCGCGTTCGCACTCACACCATGACCGACAACTCTGGTATCTCCGTCTGCTTCGGAACCGTAGAAGACGACGTCTTGCTCGAGAACGCGAAGATGGCTCTGCGAGAGATGGGCGCGAAATGGAGCGACAAGATTCAAATTGACACCACTCACTTCGTCTGCACCACCCCTGCGGCGACACCCAGCGGCGCGCACCCTAATAACAGCATCGTTACAGGACCTGGGGTCGAGTATCAGAAGGCGTTGCAGCTCAGTATACCCGTGGTTCAGCCGCAGTGGATTCTAGCTTGCCATGCTGAGAAGAAGTGCGTACAGTTATCTTTCCGTGCCCTCTCTTTGACCTGACCGCGTGTAGGATGATGCCAATTCGTCCCTTCTACCTCGGCGAGCACCCGTCCTCGCCCTCGCATTTCCGGCCGCAATCCATGTCGCAGGCGAACCTCTCCTCGCCGTCGCAGCGGAGTGGGACATCCTCCCCCACGCAACAAAAGCACGCCGCGAACCGCCAGTCTTTGCCTCCGCAGCGCGTCAGCGCATCCTCCCCACCCGCGATGTCACCAACGCAATCATCCGGGCGCGGAAGTGCACCAAGGATACCCGAAGAGCAAGAGGTCCTCTCCGAGGAGGAAGAGGAGGACCAGCCAGGCCGCACGCGCAAGGGCACGATGAGCAAGAACTTCCGCTTCCCGTCGCCCAACCCCGCGCAGCCGCCTCCGCCCGTGCCACCTGTCCCGCCCACCATCTCCGTCACACCTGCCGAGGAAGCAGAGCCGGTCGTTGCGCAGGAGGATGCGCCGCAGACACCACCAAAGGCCGACGCACCTGTCCCGGAGAAAGAGGTCGACCCGGAACTCACGTCGGTGGGCGTCGTTGCTGCGTCAAGCGTCGAGGTGCCTCCGCCGCCTCCGGTGGACAAAGAGCGGCCGCTGGGCTCCCCCAATGAGCTCGATGACGACGTCGGGGAGACTGAGGAGATCTCGCTGAACTGAACTGTCACCCCTCTCGCGTCATGCTAAGTTATGTATCGTATCTCTTCTTGGTCTCCAGAATCGGATGCATCGTTGCTGTGGATTGATCTCGAAGTATGTATCATCGTGTTCGATCCTTTCCTTCAGAGGTAAATATGTCATCATACCTTCCAGAAGTGCTCAGGTGAGTGGTTCGATAGGCTGGCCTAACCTTGTCCCGGAGGTGGGACTGACGAAAACAGGTACAATGCCTGACAAGCATGTCAAAATTTATGACAACTCCAGCGTTCACATTCAAGTTCTGAGCTCGTCTCGCATTCCTCATCCTCTCAGCTGTCTCAGCGTCTGTTACCTCATCCAACCTCGAAGCTAACCCAGGCAACTTTTGCGCGGCTCTCGCAGCCATGGCGGTGTGGCAAGAGATCAAATCGTACCGCCGCCATGGGTTATGAAGCACCGGCATTGAAAGTTCAGAAAATCACTCTGTGCATGACGCTGAAACCGGTGAGCCTGAAACTCGTGGGGGAGGAAGCAATGCCTTATTATGCTTCGCAGGGATAGGGCGGATCGTTGAATTGAGGAGGGCATTCAGTATATACATATGTGTTCAGAGTGGTCATCACTGCTGAGCTTCATTCAAGGCTTAATCTCCCTTCCTTCCACAGCGTTCGGTCAGGCTCGTATTCGATACTTGATATCGATCATGGAGTTGATGCGAGAACAGCTTCTCCCAACTTTGTATCCGGGACTATTCATCCATTCGCTATATATGCCTAGCCATCGGTCCACTTCAACGGTGTGGTTCTATGGTCAGGGACGCACCGCAGATTAGTTAAGCTCGAGCTCCTGCAGCAGTTCACGCAATGTTTTCGCAATGGGTACGCGGTCTGTCCGCTCTCTCAATCGCGGGAACTTGAACTGACGTAGCGCATGCGCGAGCTGCTTAGCATCAGGAACATCTATGTTCGTCTAGTAGGGCCTCCTTGTGAACACGATTTCCTCCAACATCGTTTGGGGCCCCCGATGGAGGCATGTCATGGCACGGATATCCTCAAGGTCGCCCGCGGACACGCACTTCAACAACCGTTGCTGCTGTGCAGTGCCTGGGGATCCAGCCCACGCGATGGTCCGCAAATTCGGCAGAAGGGGAAAATTGGACGCCTCATATCGCAATAGGACGGGTTCCAGCACGGACGGAGAGATCTTGTATCCGTCGGGATGATTGTGGTGCGCGAAGCAATGATGTACTGCGTAGGAGTGACCTTCCGTATGCTGGCCCATGTGCCCCCTGGAGCTACACTGACCGCACCTCTCATACTATGTGCGACAGTATGTGTCCACATACAGACAGCCTGGTTCCTCCGGAAATACATAGACTGGGTCATCGGCCCGGTGTGTGGATGCAAGTCGGTCTGTCATTGCAGACCCAACGCGCGTCGAGCGTTGCTCGTCCTGACCCTGATTCGAGGGGTCGTGCATGTGTCTGGATTCTTCCAACGGCTCGTGAAGCCCATTGCCGGGTTGTTCGCACGGTGGTCGAGAGCTGTGTCTCCGTAGGCTCATCACGATACGAGCCCGATGTATACCACCGCTTATGATACCACGGAATTTTCTGCTTCTCAAGGCCTCAGAAGGAGTCGGGCACTCCTGCCTCAAAAGGTCGGATCCATACGCGTGTGATACCGTATACCTCCGTACCATTCCCGTAAATACCGGACGAACGACCGGACGTACGCACATCCTGCTAGCAGCCGGGATCAAGTAAGTGACATATCATGCGCCGTCGCTCGAAGGCTTGTGAGTTTTAAGTTGGCCTGCAAGACGAAGGTCCTCATCCGAGATAGCGACCGGAGTATCCAGAACAATGAAGGAGGCGTTGGTGACGTCCCGGAGAGCGTAGTCTGCCTACGGGAGACATCTTGAGCGGCAAGACGCTGGAACCTGGTCCACCATTTGGAAATTGGCATGGGCGCTCTCCCTCCGTCTTTGCCTCCGCCCGTGTGGAGTGCTCGTGCTCGGTCTACATACTGTACTCACCAGCATGAACTTTGAAGGCGCACATGTGTGGACTTATCTGCGCTTGTCGGTTCTAGACTAGGGCGGCGCCCGTGTTTATCCTTAGCCTGGGAACATCGAGGTAGCATCATCCATCAAACTTTCCGCCGCGACGCCTGCACGAGTATGGCGCACCTCATGTTCTCTTCAGACAGTCATTGAGCGTAAGGCGACTCCTTTGCTCAGGACGGCGAGCGGCATAGTAGGTGCTATATTGCTTCAAGAAGTTCAGCAACCGTGGCTGACGCGAACTTTCCGGGCTGCTCGTAGCACCATGACGTGGTCCCTCACTTTGTTCTCTTTACTTTTCAATGTCTCGCAGTTTGCCCTCACACCCTCTGCCGTCACTACCTCCTCTCTCATCGCAAATGTTGTCGAGAGGATCGCGCCCAAGGTCTTCATCGTTAGCATGGTGTGTAGATACCTATGCCTTGTGGCACTACTTGGCCGCGCTCTAACAGCTCTAGTCTTGGCATAGTTCACCGCCGAAGGAAGTGGCTGGTACGGAATACCCGAGTTCAACCTTTTAGACCAGAACATCACCATCCCCGGCTTCTCCCCCCTCTTTCCGCAAGCGCACTGCACCCTCGACGGATCCATCTGCCACCTTGTAACCGGCGAGGGCGAGATCAATGCTGCCTCGACAATGACCGCCCTCGTCTACTCCCCTGTCTTCAACCTCACCCAGACCTATTTCTTCGTCGCCGGCATTGGCGGTATCAGCCCCAAACGGGGCACTCTCGGGAGCGTGACATTCCCGCGCTTCGCAGTGCACGTCGGGTTACAATACGAGTTCGACGCCCGCGAAAAGCCCGACGAATGGCCGACAGGCTATGTCCCCCAAGGCTCGTTCGCCCCGAACCAATACCCACAGACGCTGTACGGCACCGAAGTATATGAACTTAACGACGCCCTCCGACAGGCGACCATACAGATGGCGCAGACAGCCACCCTCAACGACAACACACTCGCGCAGGAGTATCGCGCGAATTACGCCTCAAATCCTGCCTTCGCTCCCGGAGCGGCCCCGCCCTCCGTCGTCGCCTGCGATACCGCGACTTCAGATACGTTCTGGACCGGGACGCTGCTCGCGGAGGCATTCGAGAACACCACGAGTCTGTTCACGAACGGGAGCGCGACGTACTGCACAACGCAACAAGAAGACAACGCCACGCTGGGCGCACTCCTTCGCGGGGCCGTCTCCGGGCTCGTCGACTTCTCCCGCATCATCATCATGCGTACCGCGTCCAATTTCGACAGGCAGCACGACGGCCAGACCGCCGTCGCAAACCGCTTCGCGCAGCCCATGGCGGGCTTCGCGCTCTCGGTCCAGAACATACAGGCTGCGGGCATCCCGGTCGTCACCGGGATTGTGTCCGAGTGGGACGCGACATTCCAGGACGGCGTGCAGCCGACCAACTATGTCGGTGACATTTACGCTTCGCTGGGCGGCACGCCAGACTTTGGCCCAGCGAGCGCGAGCGCGATATGACCCGCGTTGACACCTGACGGATCCTGTTGCAAGTGCGCCCTGACCTCGGGCGGTGGGACTACTAGTACAACCATTGACGCTGTGACGC
The DNA here is from genome assembly GCF_003813185.1 of Lentinus tigrinus ALCF2SS1-7. Classification (NCBI taxonomy): domain Eukaryota; kingdom Fungi; phylum Basidiomycota; class Agaricomycetes; order Polyporales; family Polyporaceae; genus Lentinus; species Lentinus tigrinus. Next base: position 52,956 of record NW_027137978.1, read on the forward strand.
CCTACTAGCACGCCTGTACCAGTCTAAACCTATCGTAATGTCCGCACCGTAGAAGAGGAATCCGGTCCCAATTTCAAGTCAGGCTCGTCGCGTTTGGCGGCTCCTGCCATCTCATAGAGGTCGACGGTCGTTTCTGGAGGGCGAGCTGAAGAGCGCGGCTCTGTCCTTCGGGTGGTACGGGTGAAGAGCAACGTGCTGGTGTTCATGAAGGTTGATTCTCCTTCCGCACGAAGCACTCCATGCTTCGAGTGCACGAGGACGATGATTATGGTGGGGTACGATCCCTGCGTGCGTCCCCCAATCAGTCACAAGGCACGTCGAGCGAGGAGCAGGAACGTACTACGATGGTGCTCGTGCTGTACTGGTACATCGTGACAGCGAACGAGCCGACACTGCTCTTGGCGATGCTCGCATTCACAGACTTCAGGCTGAGAATCACTTGGATGAGCTGGAGAGATGCGTCAATCATGATACTGGCATGGTGCGGAGGGGGTGAGGGTGACGCACGAAGAAGAGCATGTACAGGATGCCCGTTTCGATGAGCACGAACATGACATTCTGAGTCCATGTCCGACGCGATTGCTTTCCAAACGCGTCGAGGTACATACGTCGATGCTGCCTGATGGGGAGGTTGATCAGAACTTGTTGCGAACGCAGATGTGAGTAGATCTAGGAACCTACCAGGTCTTGTATGCAATCAGGATTGTCGCGATGGCAGTGGTCGCCAAGGTCATGGAGTATGATGCAGTCTGGATGTTACGACAGAAAGGTGGGTGTTGGAAGGAGCCCAGCACAATGCCGCTCCCCGAGTTGACCGCACAGTAAGTCAACATCAGCGATGTCGCTATAAGCGGGAGCATGGTTAGCACGTGCTACGACTCGACAAGATGCAATTTCAACACATACCTGTCGAACCGAGTAGCATCACGATGGGCAAGAGAACGACTATCCTCTCCTTTCCATACGACCAGAACGCGTACACGCGCCAGATGATGACGCCGTCTCCAATGACGGTCTGGAAGAAATTAATTCCGGTGTGAGTGGTGCAGGTTTGAGCAAGAGACACACCATATACGCATACAGTATATCCTCAACTGCGGCAAATCGGATGTTATGGGACTGGGCGGTGGAGTAGAGACTGGCGAGGGGGTCGGTGGAGTCGGAGAGGAAGGTCATTTGGACTTCGCTGACGACCATATGGATATCAAGCATCCACAGAGCAAGCGCGAGGCCGAACATGACGAAGACGGCAGCGCATAGACAGTACGACGCCCTGCTGCGCTTCGGACTAAGGATGTTTGTGAGTATGGACTCTAAGTTGACGTATGTGAAGTACTCACATGAGGTAGGAGCCTGTCCATACGACGAGGATTGAATAGATGGCTTCGATGCGGCGCGTTAGCAGTCATACTTACGCCTGCCACGCGACAAGAAAACCTAGCATACCTAGAAGGTATGTCTTGAAAACTACAGTGACGAATAGTTTGATGAAATTATGGCCGATAGACCGCAAGGTAGCGGCATCGTCACTTGAGAGCATCGTGCATGGAGGACAAGTGGCGGAAGCGGGGAGGGAAATCCAGGAGAGTCGTTGGCGAGCAGAGTTTGCTATAAGTATCCCCTAGTACGCTCCTCAGGACCTCTTGAGGAACTCAATCACATTCCGAGACGCCACGAAGCGAGATCGGCTCAAGGCTAGAGGCCTAAGGTCGGAGTATTATAAAAGGTATCCTGTATCAGAAGGCAAGGAACCGGAAGGGAGCAATTCAACATTGATCTAACCTACTCCAGCGCCGCACCTAGATAACAGACATCACGTAAGCACCAATTTAGCACAGGATGCAGAGATCCCTTCTCGCTGGTTGGAGACCGTCAGCAATCTGTCCCTTGCGACTGGCATCGTCCAACCCGCGCCACCACAACAGAACATCGGCTCGTGGCCACAGGACCAATCGCCCTCGCCAAGCAGCGAGGGTGTCGAGTATCCGCTGCCGACTTGCACGTGGCACACACTGTGTCCGCCGGCGGAAGTCAAGTACCGCTCCCCATTTTGTGAGTATGCCGTCGTGTCTATCTGGTTCGTAGAATGGTCTGTGTCTCGTCGCTTGCGCCGTTCAACGTCCAGCGGACCGCCCATACGATGCACACTGGCCTCGTGTGGCATGGTAGATGCTAGTCGAGTCACCGAACATATCAGCCGCCCAGCGGCAGGACTCGGATGGTGGGCGGCTGCGAGTACATTGAACTTGAAGGCGAAACTAGCACTAAGGCCACCGAATAGGCAAGAAGCAACCTATGCGCTCCATGCCCCCGCAGATACAAACCTCCACGAAAAGCAAGTGGAAGAGTGACTCGAGCATACTCGCACAGTTGACCGTTGTATATTTATGGACCGTTTACTCATCTTACACCACGCACGCAGACGATTGGGGTTACACCTTGATCGCCGCGGGGCTCTCTTCCTTGGCATCCCGCGCCTCCATCCGCGCCATCTCATACAAATCAATTGGTGAGTCCGAGCTTCGTGTTGAGATAGAAGCTCTGATGTTGACGAACGCTGCCGAGTTTGTTCGTCGAGAATGAGTGGAGATCACACCACTCAAGTCGACACTTCCTTCCACCGTGTGGACTTTCAGTACGGAGTACTTTGAGTTCACGACGATGACCATGATGGTGGGGTACATGCCCTGCTAGCCGAGTTAGATCCTCGAGAAACGCGGTAACCGCATCGGCGGCCACGGTAGTCGAACAGAATAGCACGCACCACGATGACACTCGTGGTGAACTGATACATTGTGAGTGAGAACGTCGCGATCTCACTGCTGCTAATGCGCTTGTTGACGGACTTGAGGCTCATCAAAACTTGTACCAGCTATTTGGGTGTCAGTCTGGCGGCACGACAATAACGGAACAAAAGACGCACGAAGAAGAGCATATAAAGGATGCCGGATTCAATGAGAATAAGCATAACCCGCTGTGTCCGTGTCCGCGGCGGTAGCGTCCCAAACGCGTCTAACCAGGTACGCCGGACCTCCCTAGAATGGCGTCACTACTAAGCATCTCACTGTTAATCTGGGCGCACCAAGTCTTGTATGAGAGCAGCAGGGTCGCGACCGCTGTTGTCGCAAGTGCAGTGCAGTATGAGGTCGTCTGGATTTGCCTGCAGAAAGCGGGATCTTGATATGCACCCAGAACGATGTCGGTGCCTAAGCGTGCGGCGCAGTAGGTCAGCATCGCCGAGGATGCTACCGACGACCCATGTAGGTTAGGCAAGCTTCTGGTCATGGGGACAGCACATACCGGTAGATCCTAGCAGTAGTGTGATAGGAAATAGGATCACGAGCTTCTGCCTCAGACTCCCTCCCGACCAGAAGGCGTAGACACGCCAGATAATGATACCATCGCCAACGATAGTCTGGGGGAAAATAGTTAGAATGCAATTACACATTCACGAAGAGGCACAGATGCATACCATGTAAGCATAAAGGACATCTTCGATAGCGGCCATCGCCAGAACCTTGGAAAGAGCGGCCGAGTAGGCATCGTCGAGGGGCCCAGGAGTGTCCGACAGGACTGTGCTCTGCACTTCCACAATGATCATGTGCATGTCGATGATCCACAAGGCCAATGCGAGGCCGAGCATGAGGAGGACGGCCATGCATATGTAAAGCGAAGCCCTTGTACGCGTTTCTCTACGTCTGCATGGACACGTCAACCGAGATGCGAACGATGGAAGGAAGCAAACTCAGTCGTACGTACAGCAGCAGATTGACTGTATTTCCCACTAACACGAAGTAAATACCTATAAAGTCTGACCTGAGCGGATATCTTCAGGAGTAGTGAGACGTCAAGATAGGCGTACCCAAGAGAATGGTTTTGAAGACGTTGATGACAAACGAACGGATGAGATCCCGGCCGACACGGTGCAACGCGGGAATATCCTCAGCCATGGGCATGGCGGGCAAGGAACTGTGAAACGGGGAGGTTGCCAGACGTCAGCAAGAAGTTGCAGAATATATCCGTCGAGTCTGCAAGGCTCACCTCGATAGGATATCGATCTGGAAATGCACTCGGGCCATGGTCCTATCCCGCACTTAGAGCGGGATCATTGTGGACGGTTTGTTGACAGAGAAGCAGTCAAAGAGATAGCAAGCCCTGAGATGCTCAGTTCACGATCATGAAGAGGCAGTGCATGCCGGTCAATTCGGACGCGGGGGACGAGCAGGCCTGTATATCTTTATCTGCGAGATGTAGAGCGCATCTAGTCAGTCGCATCGTAGTTTCTGCCAAAGAAGACGTGGACTGCAAGCATACGCAAATTTTCGAGCGCCTCCCTGCCAAAGTGGTTCTATGGTGGCACACGCAAATAGTTTTCCTGTCAACCAACCCTTCGGCACGAAACTGCACAACGTCATAGAAGCAAAGCACGGACCTGCGGTCTATGAACTATGCGGCATGGGCGCTGACTAGGAAGTCCACTGTGGCGTGGACCCTGTCGCCACCGCTTGCGGTTTCACGTGGGAGGTGATGGTAGGACGATACCTTGGTTACTAGCCTTGTCCTTGATCGATTTTTGTTGAACTGTTGAATAAGGAAAGAAGACCGTGGCTCATGAGGCAGATGTGGAGAGGATCGTGTTGTGAGCCGCGTCCCGTCCTTGCAAGGCATGTGGTATAGTGCTGGTTTCACTACTGACAGACAGGTCCAAGTGCACGATGAAAGAGCGGAGATCTGTCGTGCGGCAGTGAATGATGAACGCACCATGTAAACTCTATGACACAGAGAATCGGACGCATGTCAACACGGCGGTGCGTCACAGCCGCCTGAGATAGGTCATTGGCGGTGACTCGTGAGGTTGGGTAGTAGCCGTCGAATATGTCGGAGTAGAAGATGGGTTCTTGCTCCACAGCCATCCTGTCGATTACCGACTCATTCGTGAGCGTGTTCGATAAGACGCTGTACATCCACATTACCTTGTGATGATCAGCAATGACATGGCGCGTTACATGAAGATTCATGTCGTAATAATCCTATTAGCCATCGAAAACCGCCCTTCGACTATGGGCGGACGGTTCTGCTCTTGGGTACGAATTCGAGTAGAAGTCCGTCACTTCGGAGACGTACACTTCCAGCCTGTACTCGCACACAACAGGTTGTCGGCGACCTAAAGAACGGGAGCCTTCCTGTGACGTGGCAGTGTACACCGCAACTGCAAAGATCATCGATGAGCCTTCGTTCAGGGACGCCAGATGTCCAGGTGCCGTGACCAATGCGTTGAAGGTGATGAAGGATGTATATACCTCCGCTCATGGAGTTCGCTAAGTAGATGCTGTCGGGATGCGCCTGCGAACTGCCAACGTGTACAGGAGCAGAGAAAACGGTGAGTCCAAAAATTGCTACTCAGTTGTGCGACCGTCTGGTGCTCTCTCCCCCCTCGATCGGGATCAAGGCAACGAACGGCCCCACTGTCATCTGCGAATCGCGGAGGTCGAGTGAGTGTCTACAGTTTCAATGGGCTCCGGCCTGTAGAGAAAAGATTTCAAGAATCGAATGGCGGAGATGGGATCAGGCAGGACAGGGGGTAATACTGTGCCTGGGGTGTAGTTGGACGTCGCGAGATAAGTACAGATCCCAGGATGTGGCTAGGGGCGGTGGGCGGACTTACGGTACAGCGCGTACGCTCGCTCTTCGTTAGAAGATGGCTTGAATACTGGGGCCTGGAAGGTTTCGACTGAGTTAATCATAAGGAGGGAGGGGAGACAAGAACAAACTCGATATGGGGCGGCTCCTGGGCAATAGAGGTCGGTTCACTCACTAGTCATGGTCACCCATAAGGGTTAACGCACTGCTTGTCCATCTCGCGTATGTTTCAAGGTCAAGATTCATCCTCCGGTAGGCGCCGTTAGGGCCGCCCTTCAGGAGCCTGGCGCTTATGGTTCCCTCCCACTTTAACCTCGCCGAGTACGAGCACCTGTGGTGTTCTGCTCTTCTGCGCTGCCCTCAAGCCTCCCATTGCAGTCAGTGTCCGGCAAACCGATAACATAGCGTGGCAAAAGGTTCGCTTGGCTGGTTCTCAGGCTAAGCGGGATTAGCCCTTCGTTTGCAGCCGAGAAGTCGAAATCGACGCTGTTGGCTTCATCCGAGTCCGATGATGGATGGATGAACTTCATGAGCAGCCATGATTACTATTTGAATCCTCTGACGGATGTCCGTCTGGAGTTTGTCGCCAAACGATCTGCTAACGCCGAACGAAGCATACCTGTTGTCCCGGCGATTCGGAGCTTATGGATCATATATGTCCTATGCTTCAATACCGAGATGGACGATGCTCGAGACTTGCATACGAGGTCGAAGTGTACTGTAGTTGCGGACGTGTCGCGGGCGCCAACTGCCCAAATGGTCCCGGTCTTGGGGCAGGGCGGCAAGGCAAGCTGCGCGACTCTGCGACTTACATCTCATTGGCAGCATTTCTTCTTGACTCGCAAAAGGCCCGCGCAGCACGCGAAGATGAATCCTGCTCACTGTTCACGTGAGTTCTCTTGTCACTCTGTGCGTGCAGAAATAACAATGGCTCAAACTCGACTTTGATATTGCCCGGGTGACTTGTCGCAGACGGTCATATGCTTCAGAATCAACGCGGCAGCCGTGCCGCTCCTCAAAATTATCGGCCTCTCGCTATCTTGTCTTTGATACACTATGCTCTTCTTGGGAGATAGCCGTCCTAGCATGCTATCTCTTTTAATGGACCCACACCCGGCCCGTTTGACTTCGGAGCTCTTAAGCACCGCACAAAGCTCTGGTCGCCTGGTTCGTCCGTCGCGCTCATTATCATCATGGTCAGGTCTTTCAATCCCTTGATCGTTATCGTCCATCCGGTTCGAAACTGGGGTCTCCGACTCAGCGGGGCGTTCAAGTCCAAGGAATCTTTCCTCCAGTACATCCACACCGAAGGGAACGCCCACGCATGTCACACTTGGACCAATGAGGATCTGAAGCCCTCACCCCCGCACGCCGTCAACTGGCGATGGTACAACTTCTGCCTGTTCTGGTTCGGGATGGGTTTCGGGAACTGGTACGTACCCACCAATACGTCTGAAGATGCATTGATGGACTCGAAAGTCTTACGATTCCAGGACGCTCGGGTCAAGCATGATCGGCGCCGGTCTCACTTGGTGGCAGGCGACTATTGTCGTCTGGGTCGCCGCCTTGGTCTCAGGTCTCTGCATGGCTCTCAATTCCCGTGCCGCTTCAAACTACCACGTTGGTTACCCCGTCATCCTCCGTACCTGCTTCGGCATGTATGGCCACTACTGGCCGGTTATCGCTCGCGGAGCCTGCGCCATGCTCTGGGTATCGGTCCTAAGTACGTTTCGTGTTATCATCTGCTCCCTTGGGTATCAGAATCTGATGTTACTTCGTCTAGACTTTCAGGGCGGCGCATACGTCTCAACCATGCTGCGATGTATCGTCGGAAATCGCTGGGATAATCTTGGTGTACAGTTCCCTGACTCAGTCGGCACCACCATCCAACGCTTCATCGCCTTCGTCATATTCTGGGCCATTGAGCTTCCGTTTTGTTCGCTTCGTCCATACCGCCTTCGCTGGCTGTACACACTCAAAGCATGGATCCTCCCGCCCTCTGTATTCGGCCTCCTCATTTTCTGCTTGGTCCAGAGTAAGGGTAAGCTTGCGTCCGACGGAGCACTGTCCGACATCTCCGCACGGCCAACGGGCTCCGTGTTAGCCTGGCTCATTGTCAGCTCCATCAACTCGGCCATGGGTAACTGGGTGAGTGATGGCAGAATCCGTCAACGAGAAGGTACTGATAATCGCATTTGTACGCAGTCGACTTTCATTGCGAACATGCCTGACTTCGCTCGCTATGCGACTAGTCCTTCTGCGACCATGTGGACCCACATCATCTTCGTTCCCTTCCCTGCTGCCATTGTGAGTGATACTGCCGCCTTTCGTGCTGCATATTGTTCATAGTATCTTAGGGAGGCATGATTGGTATCTTCGGAACTTCGTGTCTTCAGCAGGCGTGGGGCGTCACGATTTGGAACCAGTGGGACGTGTACGACGCAATCCTCGACCACTACTGGACAGGCCCAGCACGCTTCGGCGTGTTCCTGCTCGCGTTCGCCTCCGCGCTCTTCACCTTCGGAGCAATCCTCGGCGCAAATCTACTGCCTTTCGCGTCTGATGCGACGGCACTATTCCCAAGATACTTCAACCTCACGCGCGGGATGTGGTTCTGCTGCGCCGTCTCACTCGCATTCATGCCGTGGAAGATTCTCGCGTCCGTGAACGGCTTCCTCGCGTTCCTCGACGGCTACGGCATCTTCATGGGCCCCACCGCAGCCATCATGATCACCGACTACTGGATCGTGCGCAAAGGCAACATTGTCCTCGCAGACGTGTACACCTCTGCGCCCGGAAGCCGCTACATGTACTTCCACGGCGTCAACCTTAACGCGGCTTTCGCGTACTTCTGCGGCATGATCATTCCGTTCACGGGCTTCGTTGGCACGTTCGGAGTGCCTGTTCCCCTTGCCGCGACACGCTGCCAGCAACTCGGCTGGTATATCTCTGCGTCCGTAGCGGGCGTGGTGTATGTCGTCTTATGCCACATCTTCCCACTCGGCAACGTGGACCCGACCATGGAGCGTGAATTCCTTGCTCGCGAGTTCGCCGCGGAGCGCGCAATGCTCTCTGAGGCGATGGACTCTTCTATCGAAAAGAGTAGCGCAGATAGCAAGGAGAAGCTCAACGAAGGTGACATCGGCGTGTATGAGACGACTGTATAGGTCCTCTCACTGATCCTTGGAATCCCCGCTGCGGTCGCGCATATCAACTCGCCCGCTCGCTTGGCACCGTTATTTCCCTACTATTTCACCACTTCGTTACGTATGTTATGTACACTTGCGCCTTTGTAGTACATCAAGAATTACAACTATGCTATGTTACGATTTGCGACTTCATCGCCAAGGGTCAAATAGGATCTTTCCGCATCGGCCCTTGTCAAAGTCCTCGTACACCTGCGGCGCCTCGTCGAAGCTGACGATCCGGTCAATCAGACTCGCCTCTTTCCCGACGCCGCCAAAGACATCCTGCCGCTTGAGCAGAATCTCCAGTGCAATAGGGAACATCGCCCGCACCGGACAGCGGCCGAAGTCGAAAGAGACGTTCTTGTTGTACACGTCGCGGCCGGTGAAGGGAATAGGCGGCTCCTGGTGCACGCCGACAGAGCTGATGATGCCGAATGGACGGACGATGTCGTATGCGAGCGTGAGGGCGCTGTTGTTGCCAACAACCTGCGTTCGTGTCAGAACAGAGTCGTTATTTAGGTTAGAACGGAAAAATTACCTCGAGTACGGCGTTGCATCCAGCGCCGTTCGTCCACCCGGAAGCGAGCTTCTTGCCATCCTCGATCGATGCAACCGCGAACCGTCCCGAGCCCTTGCCAGACACGTCTATTGCATTGTAGACAGCCTCCATTTTCGTCCGCCGCGACTCGATGGGATCAATCGCAATGACCTGGTACTGCAATCCTTGGCTTGCACCGAGACCGGCGAGGATGTCGAGCAGGCTGACCGTTGCGCACTAGTACAAGGTAGAGATCTCGGCATTTGACTCAAGGCAAGAGGGAAAGACCGCCCACTTACAACACCTACGGGACCAAGTCCCACAATGCCGATCGTAAGCAGCTTATCGCCCTCCTGCAAGGCCGTGGATGCCTGCGCCTGCCCTACGGGGCTAGAAGGAACAAAGCCGCCATAAGGATAAGGCTTGCCCGTAAGAATCGGTGCGATCTTTGGATGCTGCAGCGCCTGCATCGCCGCGAACACCCCTGTGGGGAGGATGTCTGCGAGAAGGAGCAACGAGCTGTCTGACAGCTTGGAGAGGTCCCATGGTTGTTCCCCTGAGCCGGAGGACGACTGGAGAGAGCTCAAGTTGAAGAGCGTTCCACCAGCCTTCGGGATGCGCGCGTATTGCGCCTGGCCACCCGGAAGTGTCGGGATGCCGAAGAGGCAGGAGTGAATGCACCGGCATGTGAATCCGATGCGACAGAAACTGAAGAAGATAAGTCAGGCGCGTCCGTCAATGGACCATCGGGAGGAGGGAGACATACTGGCATTCTCCGCACGAGACGGTGAACGGAGAGACAACCTTGTCACCGACTTTGAGTGTGGAGTACAGCTCGGGACGGCCAGTCGCATCCGGACGGAAACTGGGTCCTAGAGCGACGACTTCTCCGATCAGCTCATGGCCGCAGGTGAGACTATCCCCATTCCAAAGACGTCAGGGTCGTCATCACTCCGGAGTAGCGAACAAAGATACTTGCTCAGCATCGACGTCTTCATGCCCCCGGTAGATGTGCAAGTCGCTTCCGCAGAGACCTGCAAGCTGAGTGAGAGATTCAGTATGAGTGCGTATGCCATACTCATAACGATCGTGGCTAGTCTTACCTTGACCTTCACAATCGCGTCGTCCGGATCAATGATTCTGTGCCATCGGGGTCAGTATAGGCCTGGTCAGACTTAACCCTGAATGACTAACTGAGGGATAGGGACGGCTTCAACCCGGATGTCGTACTTCGGCGGATACCAGCGAACGGCCTTCTGGATCCCCGACACATCAAGCGCAGCCTTCTCGTCACTGACAGACATCTTGGCTCGAGCTTCTGAAGTGATGGACAAAGAGAAAAGCGATAAGCCGACAAATGACTCGCCACTTCCACCTCACTGACCTGACTTACCAATACCGGACCGCCGCACGGCCCGTCGGATGCCTATGACGTCTCCGACCCGCCAGAACTTGGAGGCGTTCGTATGCGGCAAATATACATGATTATGTGTGCAACGAGTGTGTATGTAACTTTTGTACCAACGGATGCGAACATGAGGAACAGAGTCAACATAACACAAGCCACAAACGGATTCAGCTGCACCCGCAAATTCCCCCGACTACGCGCACAAGGCGGCTCCTTGAAGTAAGTATACGTAGAGTAAGTACGATGGTATCCGAGTCCCGACCAATCGAGTGTTCGACGAGCAACGAGTACTTCCATAGCAAACTGAGAGAAAGCATACACAGCACAGAGCGCGGCAAGAACACGCGGGCATGGCTTTGGCATACGACCGTCCCAATCCTGACCCCACCCCGGACCTCTGTAGATATCCAACAAAACCGGACGAGAAAGAGAGCAGCTCCGCACGGCGCAATCACGACTCGCCGAGATCAGCACCCACCGCATCGACAACGTACAGCACCTGCTGCGGCCTGACGAACAGGCCCCTCGACTCCGAGCCCGACATGTCCGACACCGCAGGCGACACGCTCCTCAGCCTCTTCGCGCGGTCAATGCTCAGCTGGTCGCCCTCGCGCTTCAAGCTGCTCTTCCCGTCCCTGCCCAGCGTGTTCAGCCAGTCGTTCCGTCTCCTTCTCGCCATCGAGTCCTGGCCAAAGTCCCACTCCGCCGCGCTCCCGATGTCAAAGTACCGGATCCCGCCCCACGTCCCGTCGTTCCACGGCCGGCCGTCCAGCTTGTCGCCCGGCCATGCGTCGTTCATCGGGACCTCGACGCCGACCCACGGGCCCTGTTCACCCTCGACCTCGCCAATGTAGCGCGCATATGCACGGAACCGCGCCTTCTTGGACGAGATGATGCACGGAATGCCGATCTCGAGCGTTGCGCCAGGCGGAAGCCTTGAGGGCGTGCCCGTGGTCGCCTCCCGGATGGTATCGGCGGAGCTCTTGCGCTTGAGGGACTCGCGGACTGTCGAGGCGCTGCTCGTGGACACGATGCTTGCTTGTTTCTCGTGCGCGATGATGGCTGGAGACTTCGGCTTCGCCTTGATCGTGCCGCCCGCGTCGTTCTCGTCTTGTTCTGGGGGTAGAGACTTGCCGTTCGTCTTCGCCGGCGTGGAGGGTTTCGATGGGGTTGGCGGCGCTGTACCAGATGTCGACCGCGCGACAGACTTCCGGGTCGCTGTCGACTTGGTGGAGATGGTTGACCGCACGGACGCAGAGGACGCAGTCCGCTTGGCCACAGGGCTGACTTTCGGTGATTCCACCGACTTGCCCCCTTTGATGGAGGGTGTCGTCCTCGAGGCGACAGATGGAGGGCGCTTCGGGATCCGCGGCGTGCTCGCGCCTGTCGTGTGCACGCTGGAGGTCGACACAGTCGACGTCGCCGACGTCGTGCGCGTCCGTCCGACGTTGCTCGCGGTGAGCTCCGATCGCGCGGTCTCAAACGCTGTTGAGTTCTCGCTCGTGCTTGTCGCGCTGGAGGAGAGTGTCGATGCACGGGATGAGCCGGATGGTGTCCGGAGGGTGGAAGGACCAGCAGCACCCTTCCGGATGGTGGATGCGGTGGAGCGGGTGGAGCGGGTGGACTTGATAGATGCAGCAACCGACTTCGGCCGCGGTGGTCTGTCCGTGGTGGTAGAATGAATTGATGATGTCGTACTTTTCCGCACGCTAGCCGTTGTCATGCTATTCCTTGGTATTGGGCTAGGGCTAGGCGAGAGGGGGGACTTCGCGCGGTCCCCGTCAGCAAGACTCGCGCGGGACAGAGAGGGCGTTGTCATTGCGGGAGTTAGTTTCGAGTCTGGACGCAGACTGCTTGGCGAAACCGGTGCGCGGCGGTTCAGCGTCGTCGTCGTGACACGGGAGGATGTCGAGTGTGTGCTACGTGCGATTGATCGAACAGAGGCAGCAGAAGATCTCACACCGTCGCGTCCCGCGACTGACCGCGCGACGCTGCGCATGGAGTGCAGACTGACCGTGTCTGACTCGTCCGTCCGCGAGACGGGACCGTTCCGGACGGTAAGCTTCCCGCCTCGGGCTGTCGAGGATGGTGTGGCGGGCATGAGCAGTTCTGTCTCGTCTTTCAGCTCCAATTCTGCGATTTGAGCCAATGTCAGGGGTCGCAAAATTGTCGCATATAGGTTCATATGGACGCACCAGTAGCGATTTCTTTCGCCGCCCAGGGTTCCATGCCAGCGAACCCATCGTCTTGCTTGATTGTGAGCCAGCGTCTTCGAATGTAGCGGACGATGTCCATCCGTGCCTGTTCAGCCTGCACACGGACATGGGAGGTGGACGATAAGAGAGCAGCTTCGGGATCATTCGGGTGTGGCCTCAGCAATACTGAGTCCACAACAGCCTAAAGCACACCAGAGACCGTCAGCATAATCATACGACTTGGAAAACAAATCACCGAGCTGCGCACCTGATACGCCATGGGGGCGTTCTTCTCGTTCAGGCCCCTGCGGAGAGAGTCGAGCAGCATCTCGACCTTCTCGCCGTCCTCGAATCGCACCCCGTCCGCCTCCATGATCTCGAGCCATTCCGGCTGCTCGAAGCATTCCGCGGCCTGCGTGCACACGACATCGTCGATGGTCTTGCGTGCGGCGAGCACCATCTCGCGCACGGTGTCACCCCACGTGTCAATCACGGTATCCAGTTTCTTGAGCCCAGCCTGTGCCGCAGCCAGCAGCGCAAACACGTTCATGGGCGTCGTGCGCTTCCCAAGGCCCTTGAGGAGCGCATCGCGCGTCTTCTGGGGGAGGGCGGCGAACTCGGAGGTGCACCAACCCTCGCCGAAGAGGCCGACGAGCGCACGACGGGCGCCGCGCTCGAGATGGGGGTTCTTGACGTCGTCGAGCACGGAGAACTCGAGTACGCGCGGGGCGCGGCGGGCGCATTGGCGGCAGCGGCATCCGCCCGTGCCCCACTTGCCGCCAGTGATGGCTTCATATTCTGAAAATTCGAGGAAGGCATGGAAGAGGCCGTGCAGCATCTCCTGCACGATGCGCGCCTGGATCTCGTCGTAGAGGGTATCGAGGGAGAGATAGGACGCAGAACGCATGATGTGGAAGGCGGTATCAAGGTCAAAGGTACGATGGGAGAAGATGAGGGTGCCGGTATAGATGAAACCGAGGGTAAAGTGCAGCGAAGCGGGGGTAAAGGGCGGAGAGGGGAGGTTAAGGGTGAGAGGCTCGCCAGGAGTGGCCTTGACGCCCCACTGGAGGAGCTGTGTGCTGAAGTAGGGAGAGCGGGAGACGAGGATGAAGCGGTGAGAGGAGAATATGGCGGTCGCGCTCTCGTGGTTTGTGGACGAGAAGGAGCCGGTGAGGGAGATGCGTACGTCAGAGTAGAGACGGGACCGCCACATGAAGACGAGATCTTTGCGGAGCTTGTCTAGTCGGGCCTCCTCGCCATCGCCTTCCTCTGAGATTTCGGCGGAATCAAAGAGGAACTCAAAGGCTTCGCCCCAGCCCTTGCCGGTATAGAGGTATTCGAGCTCATTAGAGAAGATGGTAGGGTTGATGTTTGTGGGGAGGCGGAGAAGGGCACCAGGAGCTGTTGAGGGGGCGGGAGAGGTCACACGAAAGGGGGAAGGAGAAGGGGTGCGAGAAGGAGCAGAGAAGTCGACGGCAAGAGTTAAAGAGAGGGCAGACTGAGCAGGAAGAGTGCCAGTCGGAGAAGAGGAATAGGGAGTAGGAGAAGCAGCGGGAGGGGGCTTGAAGGAGAAGTAGCGAGCTTGAAAGGACGGAGGAGCACGAGCATAGACAACAGCTGGACACGGAAGGGTCAGTTAGAGAGATCTGCGTGAAGCTAAGGCGGAAGAAGGAATTGAAGAGATAGAAGACGAGACGGTGCAAGTTTGAAAGAGATGATTATTGCAAAAGCACCGTCTGCGGCTGTGGTCGGGATGGGACTGCGGATGTCTATGACGAGTGGGACGACTTTCACGCGGAAGAGAGGGAGGAATGAGTTGGAAGTGTGCGATCGCACACATCGGGAGAGTTCACGTCGTCGGAAGGAGATGACAACTGAGAACTGGCGGAGTGATGATTGCAGGCGGCAGCACGCGTCGAGACGGGAGATTTGAGGACAGAACGGAGGACACGGGGCAAATGCCAGGGTGTAGATAGAATGAATGCAAGATGAAGAAAGAGGAATACATGTTTAGAGGTGACATGGACGGATTGATGGGGAGAATGACACGGGCAAGAAGGTGCGAAAGACAAAGGAAAGGAGAGGGACACGGACCTTTATGGCCCCAGACCTCTTCTACTCCTTTGCCGGTATCCGACTGGAGCTCCCATACGACGTCCGCGAACCTGTCTTTGGCGTGATCGAAGAGAGCCTGGAGGTCGTCCTGCCAGTGTGTTGTCGAGTTCCGGGTTGCCTCGGTGAGACCGGGGGGAGTAGTCGTCGTCGTCGTCGGGGCCATAGGCTGTCGGATAGAGAGAGGAGATGGGGAGAGGGAAGAGGAAGAAAGGGCGGGCAGGAGCCCAGCTGTGAAGAGGGTATGGGATGGGTATCGGGTGAAGAGTCCAAGGCGAGCGCTGCAGACGCACTCGCGCTTCAAACTTGCCTCTCGTCTACCACGAGGCTCCCCGCCGCTGCCTCCGCTGCCTCCCCTGGCCTCTCACTCGGCTGTGGATGTGGTGATACGCCTCTTGGACCCGACCTCGACCTCGAACACGACCGAGACCGCGTTCGCTGATGCCTCCGATGTGAATCCGCCGGCGACCGTCTACTCTCTCCGCCGCTGACAAGCCCGTCTGCAGACGAGACAAGTTCACGATCCACTCCAAGGCCGTTGTCTGCCAGGATGTAGAACTCAAGGGTGACATCACCATCGGCGCAGGTCCGTCCAGCCTCGACCGTGTTTGCCTTTCTCCTCACGCTCACCTCCGTCCGCCCAGGGACGATCGTCCATCCCAAGGCGACCATATTCGCCATAGCAGGCCCCATCGTCATCGGCTCGGGCTGCATCATCGAGGAGGGCGCTATCATCGTCAACAGGTCCGTCTTTGCATCCCTTGCTTTCTTGCTCACCCTCACACTGCCCGTCGTCCAGGCGGAAGGAGGTCATGCGCATAGGCGACGACAACCTCTTCGAGATCGGCTGCCGTGAGTCTTCTTTCCTCCTCAACGCGGACATATCGGTCTCCACTCCATCTTGACTTCTCCTTGCCCCGTGCCGTCATACCTCCCCGTTCCTGCCTTCCCAAGCTCCTCACTCCGGCACTCTGGCCCGGCGGCCTTCATCTGCAGCTAACTGACATGCGCATCCTGCCCCCGTACCCCAGTCTCGCTCGGTCTCGACCAGCAACAACGCCCTCGCTGCTGGTCGAGACTGCAGACCTATCGTGCGAGCTCAGCAGGTTATGAAATCATGTGGTGTCGCTCCCACTAGAGTGCTCGGTGCCGTCGCGCGTATTCAGCCAACTCGTGCCGACGCTGCAGCACTCGTTCATTAACACGACCGAACTGACTTGCTCGCTTCATAGTGTCGTCATGCAGGAGCTATCTTGGACTCCTGCGCTTCCCTCCCTCGCCTATGATGTCTCAGACGTTTCCCCGCCAGCGCAATCGCTACGCTTAGCCGCGTCTCGATCTGAGCAATACGTCCGCTGTATGAGACCCTCCGCTCCGCATCTCTCTCTATGTGCCATTCTAGGCTGCTCTCGCTCAGCGACGGTGGGAACGATGTATGCATCGGTCAGTTTAGGATTCGGTCGAGGCCATGCTCCTGCACTGACGCGCCCGCAATTGGAATTCATGACGTTAGACAACGGCTTCGGTACGTCCACCGCGATGTATGTGGTGGTACTGCATTGCGCATGCACATGGTCCCCCCGATCCATCGCGCGTTCTCTCGACAAAGTCTGTCGCATCGTCCCCAGAGCGTTTGTCGGCCTAAGCCGAGTAGACAGCGTCATCCTCGCCCTGGCGACCGGCGAATAGCGCACTGAGTGCAATAGCAGCTTCCCTTCGTTTCCAGTTCGTACGATCTCCTCCCTAGAGAGGTACCGTTGGTGTGCCGTCGCGCGAACCCCCGCGTACCTCGCATGAGATACAGTACTATCAGGCAGGTCTTCCCCGACCCGAGCAAAACCGTCTGGCTATTCAGCCCCTTCCGTCTCCCTCCCCGGCTCAGCCACCCCTCGGACACCTATCTGACCTTCTGCCGTCTTGCCCCCTTCCCGAAACAGGCGTCGAGTCCCCGACAGTGGGCAACTGCAACACGATCTGCACCCGCGCACGCGTGCACCACACCCTACGCATGTCCTCCTACTGCGTCATCGGCGCCGGCGTGCTCGTCGTGCCCACCGAGGACGAGATGCTCGACGAGTACACCGTCATATACGGGCCCGTCGCCGAGCGCAGGATCTGGAGCGGCCGCGGCAAGGTGCAGGAGATGGACCTGCGGCGGAAGCATGCCGAGTACCTGCGAGAGATGTTGCCCAAGTTTAATCGCTTGCGGAGAGGGGATGGGACGTGAGTACCTGAGTACGCGTGTGACAATATGTGCCATCTCTTCCAGTGTCAGTATTTTCTTGCTATCACACGCTTCTTGTCGTGTTCTCTGTGCAACGAGTGTATTGTGAATATCCTTCCGCACGCGACACTTTTCTGGGCGCTTCAAGAACAAGGACAGGTGCTCCAGCTGGCCAATTATTCGCACTCGTCCACGTCACGGTATGTACTGTCTTGGGAGAGCGAGGCTCGCGGTCCCAATCTCGCAGCCTCTGCGCCGTCCTCACCACTCACCGCGTCTGTTTCACGTATTCTCCTCGAGCCCCATCGCCCCGCGACCCGTTGTCTGCCACGTCGCGGTTTCCGCCAAGGTGCTTTCTCGCATCGACAGCGACCTTTTCGAAAAGACATCAGGGCGTGGATGTGAGTACCGATCTCATGCGTGTCATTCTACGGAACATGCCTCTAGATTCTAACGTGCGATCCAATTTGTTCAGCGTTAACGGCAAGCTTCGCCGCGCAGAGCGCAGAAGCGACCTCAACGTCGATGCGTTACGCGGGTCGCAGCGGTCCGTCAAGCACAGTCCTGATGACATTGACAGGCTGCAAAAAAAAAAAAAAAGACTAGCCGAGGGCGGTTCTAACCGCGTCTTCCTCATTATCATGCGCGACGGCTTCCGGACGGTGGCGCGCATCCCGTACCCAGCTACGGCTCTCAAGTACTTCGCTGTCGCTAGTGAAACGCCTACGCCGGCCTTTCTCCGTTCCGTGGGGGTACTTACACAGGGAGGTATACGGATACTTGCCTACGACGGACGATGCGGCGGGGACTGAGTGTCGGCCATGGAGGCGCGGCGCAACAGCGCGTCATCTCTCGTCACGTCCTATGAAGACTTCCTAGACCGACCTGAGGAACCTCAAGTTTGATAGTGCCGTCGATACACAGGAAGCCAGACTGCGCAAGACCGCTGCGCTGGCCGAGGGCGACGGGTAAACGAAGTGGTGATAAACGGGCTCAAGTACAAGTTTTGCTACCGTAGGTCAGCGACTACCATGCCCGACTCCCGACCGCGTTGTTTATGACTACGTCGAATTGCCGACGGAGGTCGTCAAGAAGCGCATGACTTGCTTCCTCAACCAAGCACGGAGACAGCATCCCGCCACCGCCACCGACCCTCGGCCCATGTTGTGCAGGGTAAGTACAGCATCCTCTTTGTTCCTGCCCATTGCCTGAACACACAGTGACCAGTCGATGACCAGCCGTCCGGTTTACAAAACTCATAAAAAGAGACTGTTCGACCGCATTCAGCAGTGGCTCAGGGAGCATCTCGAGGACGACTCGGAAGGGGGTTGCAGTTCCCCTGAGGATCTCGACCTTCATAACCTTGATGTCGTCTTTGTGACGTCGGAAAGTGAGTGCCTTGTTTAACACACAGTACTAGTGATGCCAGACCCGTAACCTGCCCGACTCGGGACCGATCTTGCAAAGTCGCAGAAAGCCTCGGCGAACTGGGAGCCTAGGAACTTGAGCGTGTCTAGTATGGCAAGGCTCTAGTCTCTCGGGGTATGTCGTCATGAAGTCATGTAGACCTCCGCGATTGCGCCAGTGATACTTTCATCAGAACGTGGTGAGGCTCGCACACGCGCTGCCAACAAGTTACAACCGTGGGTGTCGACTCGAGTTCGGGCCTGCGGTCGGTGACCGTCTCAGATTTTGCTTCATCTTGTTTTCGCCTGCGCCTCCAGTTCGTAAGTTCTCTCCTCAGCTAGCAGAACAGTCGCTGACTTCTCTTTCTCCTTCTTCGCCATTCACGTCATGCCTTCGAACCGATCCGCGGACGCTGTGACCCGACGTCGGTATCTGCTGGATTCGCGATTGTAACGTGTAGGCTCCCTTCTCGAGCTTCCTCTCCCACTCCCTCACTCTCGCCTCCGACGTCCGGTTCTGATCTCGTTCGACTTCATCTCTCCCTGGTCTCGCTGTGGCACCCCACTCACTCACCCATTCTGCTTCTCACCTATACTGCTTGCTCGTTTACATGTGCCGCCTTTCGATGCGTCACGCTTCGTCCGCGTACGTCGACACACACAGATCAGTTTCCAAGTCCTTCTGCCCTCATTGCCGATCATCACCCTCATCGGTGGTACCTCCGCAGTCAGTTTCAGCACCGGGCATACCGCCGAGCCCCGCCCCTGGATTCATGCGCTCTCCATTCATCGAGCGGCGAGTACGTGTTCGTCTGGTGAAGGACAAAGCGTACCTGTAGCGCATGCATGTGGAGGACCTTCTGTCGCTCGGGTTGAACGTTGATATCTTTTCCCGGCTTGACTTCGAACGAACGATTTCGATCTATCATGCATGATATGTCACGCCGTTTGAGAGCAGACAAATTCATTCGTCTATGTACATATGTTACAGTTCCGATCCTCGAATACGAGCCCGCAGAGGCGACGACGACACAAAGAGAGCTGTCCGTGCATCTTGCCCTTGGGGCAGGCACATAATAGGGGGAAGGGAAAAGAAGGGTCTGAATTGAATAGCACACATACCTATGGGAGAGTCCATCCCGCGTCTCGGCAGCGCCTCCGCGTAACCGCACTTCCCTCCACCATCTCCGCGTATGTGCTCCTCCTCGCACACCTTTTCGTCACAATCACGCGAGATTGAGCTTGACTTGGATAACGCTGATGGACCTTGACGTTGTGGTCATGAAGGTAGAAGACGTGCTGCCAGATGTCGACTCCGATGAAGGGTATGAGGGTTCCCGGTTTGGGGAGGGACGAGATCTTGAACGCTGCGGAGGCGGGTCAGCAGTGTGCGGGTGCGGGTGAGAGGATGGAACGAGGAAGGAGCGTTGTATGTATGTGAAACTGAAACGTCGCCGAAATGGATGCCGGGTGCGACCAAGCATGACGCGTCTTCCATGCATATCGACGAACCGCAACATGCACACTCACTATAGTTGTATCCAATACCCCTAACAGGCGCGCCCTTGAGACGGCCGGCACCTGGCGCCGCGGCGCGAGGTTCGACCAGAAGGGTGGTATGTCAACATAGGGGGAAGGGGATGACTGCGAGACAGTGTATATGCACACGCGAGGAGAGACCATGTAATGATACATCTGGTTAAGCGACAAGCGGCGAGGACATCGATGGACGAAAGGGAAGGAAAGGAAAGGCAGTGCATGACAAGGGACGTAGTCTAAATGCCCACAACACCTTTGAACGCCTCATAGCACCGGAGGATCGCCTCCCTATTATCAATTGGTTTCATGCCTTCGCTATAACGGCGAGTGGGTCTGGGGACCGCGGGAACATGCGCGGAAACGATGGTGGCTTGCGGCGGGTAGCTGCCTTGAGCTACGTGGCGCACAAGGTCGACGGTGACAGGAATCTTGTAGAAGGTAGGGGTGGTACCGATGAGAACGATGCCCGGCATGACCTAACTAGCCGGTAAATAACATAACATCTGAAGTGATGGGATCGCGCACCTTTGATTCAATAGTTGGCACGCCGCATAGTTGTCTCAGCTTATAATTGTAGTCGAATGCGGCGATGGCCTCGGCGACTAGCTGATGTTCAGCGGAGAGCATTCGCGCTCCGTAACGTTTATCCTCCTGGACAAGGAGAAGGATGTCGTTCTGGCGGCGATCGACGAGACAAACGTCTGTCTTCGCATGCCTCCATTCTCCACAAATGAAGAGAGGAATGACCTTGCGAGTACGAGTGACTCTGTGGCGTCTCGCGTAGCCCAGGTGCGAAAACAGTGCGACGGCGAAGTCGCCCACCGCGGACTCTTCAATTTCGTCCTCTGGGGGTACCATTGCAAGATCGAGGAGGTTGATGAGCTCAGCATTGCGATCGGACACCATATTATCCGCCTTCGTCGTCGTCAACACCTCCTGGTCAATCGCGGGGGCCGGCAGATGGTCGACTCCGAAGAAGGTGGGAGCATCCTGATATTGCACCTGGATGTTGTACGCTGCGAGGTCGTTTGCTGTCCAGTCGCTACTGGACTTTGCAGAGCGGATGAGATTGGCCATGAAAAAGACAACAGGAACTTCAGGAAGGGTGGCAGGAGGCGTCCGCGAGTGTAGGCGCTATGTCGGGCATCTTATCTGGTCTTATCTGATCTTATCATGCACGTGCACGTCCTTTGAGTGCCAGTTTGTGAGCGTCTATCTGGCTCATGGGGTTAGGGCTGAAGTGGTCTGGGGGACCAGTCCCGACCTTGGAATGGCGGAGCTTCCCGATTTCGTCTTTCTCCCTTCTCCTCCTGCGAATAGATGGATGACAACTGCTCGTCAGCAACAGGTCAGTGACTTCCGTCATCTGTTAATTCTCTGGTAAATATCGTCCGACGTGTCACCCATCTCATCCTCGACACTTGTTGCGACCAATCTCACGCTCGATACCCTATCCATATAATTCCTGGATCCATGCCCATGGGTCCGAAGGCGAGAGGGGCGAGTGGGAGGCGAGGGCTTCTGGAGCCTGAACCGCTGGATATTTCTCAGAGGCGAGGCTGGGACATTGAAAGAGGTTCCGTTTAGCTACATGCAGCACTTGGTTGCATGAGAATCCGCCCTGAATCCGCTGAGATACGCCCTC
>NW_027137978.1:77085-77601 GCF_003813185.1 Lentinus tigrinus ALCF2SS1-7
GAGCTGTGGGCTGCTGAGGAAGGTCGGTAGGGGGAGGGGGCATAGCAGAATCTTCAGATACAGACTGCTGAGAGGAGTCGATGTGTGGTATGGAGGATTCAGCAGACAGAGGAGGAATAGGAGCAGATTGAGAGGGTGCTGAAGTTGAGGAAGGGATAGAAGTAAATTGGGAGGGTTCTGGAGGAGAAGAGGATGGCAAAGTAGGGGAAGGATTGAGAGTTGGTTGGGTCTGCATGTGGATCACAAAGTTGTCTGGGTTGTAGAACCAGGGAACCCCATCAACCACCAGCAGATCAACTTCCAAGACCTCGAAGAGCAGCTGCTGCCACTGAATGCTGTGGTTGGCAAGCTTGTTCACAGCATTGCGGAATGATGTGTAGTCATTATTTTGAATGCTGAGGCCCTGTTGAGGCACAACATCATGACCATAAGGTGCTGATTCGGGGTATCCTGCGAATGCGAAGAATTTGTTTCTACTGGTCGAAGAGAACCATCGATCGAGAGGCCCATTGAGCT
>NW_027137978.1:77611-80202 GCF_003813185.1 Lentinus tigrinus ALCF2SS1-7
GAGCTGTGGGCTGCTGAGGAAGGTCGGTAGGGGGAGGGGGCATAGCAGAATCTTCAGATACAGACTGCTGAGAGGAGTCGATGTGTGGTATGGAGGATTCAGCAGACAGAGGAGGAATAGGAGCAGATTGAGAGGGTGCTGAAGTTGAGGAAGGGATAGAAGTAAATTGGGAGGGTTCTGGAGGAGAAGAGGATGGCAAAGTAGGGGAAGGATTGAGAGTTGGTTGGGTCTGCATGTGGATCACAAAGTTGTCTGGGTTGTAGAACCAGGGAACCCCATCAACCACCAGCAGATCAACTTCCAAGACCTCGAAGAGCAGCTGCTGCCACTGAATGCTGTGGTTGGCAAGCTTGTTCACAGCATTGCGGAATGATGTGTAGTCATTATTTTGAATGCTGAGGCCCTGTTGAGGCACAACATCATGACCATAAGGTGCTGATTCGGGGTATCCTGCGAATGCGAAGAATTTGTTTCTACTGGTCGAAGAGAACCATCGATCGAGAGGCCCATTGAGCTCGTCGCACATGTCTTCCCCATGTTTGAGCAGAAAACCAGCAGCCTATCATATAAAACTGATCAGAACAGACACTGCTTTGATACAACATGACACTTACACGATACAGCCGCAGTAAGTCATCATGTTCTGCTTCGGCATAGATCTTGTCGATGGTAACATCCACACCAGGTCGAACAAGAGTTGGAGCTGCTTCATGAGCCAAGCGAGTCGTACGAGCAAACTTGAGGTATTGAAGGATAATGGAGTCTGGAGACTTGGACCAACGCAGTTGACCGGGGGCCTTACCAATATGTTTGAGAGAGAGTAGCCAGTTGCATGCTTCTGGCCCCATTAGAAGCCAAACCAGCTTGAAAAAAATTCCCTTAGAATAGGATCATGGTCGGTAGAACTATGCAAACTTACAATATACACAACTCGTGCTATCTTCTCAAAACTCTGAGCAAGTGATGTGTTCTTGAAGTATGAGATCCACAGAATCTATATGAAGTCAGATTTTATAAAATAAGAGTAAGATCTAGCCCACTTACCGGCACATCATCAACTGCTATGGTAGGCCACTTGAGGGCACGATACGGGTTTTCAAATCCCTCCGAAAGAGTTGTAAGATACACCGAAGCATCAGTGCCAAGGGTTGTTAGAGTGCCAAGAATTTGCTGAGTGTTGTCGTGTTGTTGAGCAATGGAAAGGGATGAATCCATCCACGAGAAGTAGGCATCAGGAGGGGACAATGGCTGGAAGTTGTTGGCAAGAGAGGAGATAGCGGTAGACTTGAAATTGAGTGTCTTCTGGCCATCACCAGTGGTGTATTCGTCCCAGGTCCTCCATGGTGTATTGACAAAGCCTCTGAGCTGATGGGCTGCAAGCTCAAAAAAGGCGCACGTAGGCTGTACAGGTATTAGTAAAACCCATAAACCTTGAGTAAAAATGAACACACCCAACAAAACACGTTGTACATATCCTCTACCCGGTTTCTCACAAAGTACTTCTTTGCAATAGGTGTCTCGAATGCAGATGCCATAGGAGCTAGAATTCGAGGATGGATAAGGGCTTGAGAACCACGGAGGCGTGTCTGTATTGCCTTGACTCGCATGGAAGCCCAACCATTGGTGAGAGAAGGCTCGAACCGCTGGTTGTGCAAGTAAGTTTGCTGCCGGTAGAGGATCTGACGATACAAGCGATAGCCATTCATGATCCATGCTGCAATCCCAAGGTCTTCTGAAGGGACATGCAGATGAGGGTCAGTCTGATTGACCATGACGACATATGAATGCCAGATAGAGGAAGGGATGATAGTGAGAAGTGCTAGTTTGCGATAAGTAAGTAATGTGCAATATAGTGTAGTGTTACTCAGAATACTCACAGGCTGGTAGAAAATTCACAATCCATTCGAGGTCTTGACCATAGATGTTGATATATCCTGAGCCATAAGAATGGTCTGCCTCAGGATCAATACCATACTTGAGCGTAGCAAAGCGATGTCCGTGGGTTATATACTGGGGCGGGGAAGGTGTAGCAGCAGGCAACATCCAGAGGTGACAGTCGGCAGCAGTTTGGGGTGGAGTGTCGTAGACGCAAGAGGCACTAAGCCACTGATCATCGGGAATAAATATGTAGGCTTGATGAGCGATACGAAGGTCGGTAGTAGCAAGAAGGTGAAGAAGATTTTTGATATGTTTTCGGTCTAGTGGACGTTCAAAGATGTGTGGCTGGAAAGGAAGAATGGAGGCACGATAGGGACCACGAGAGATGGCTGCCATGATTTGCTTGATTTCAGTGAGATCCGGCGACAGGCAAAGGGGAAGAGCAGCTTGAACCAGGCGTTCGATGGTCTCGATGCTAGCAGAGACATAGGAAGCAGGGTCACAAGCAGTAACAAGAGCCATGATAACTGGTGGGATGTATGAGTGAGTAACTACCAAATGGGGAAGGTAGGAATTCAGGATCAAGTTGTGTTGATGGCAATTCAAACTCAGACTGTTCTCAAAACGCATTTGGGCGCTTATTTGATGACTAAGCATGGTTTTCCCAGGTGACATGCTGGTCCTGATTAAACCAATAAGTAGCCATAATGAAG
>NW_027137979.1:0-76669 GCF_003813185.1 Lentinus tigrinus ALCF2SS1-7
ATGACGGAGCGGAAGCAACTGAACTGGGCTAGTAAGTGTAGGCAGCGGATACTGATGTCATAATACGATCGGATGACAGAGCGGGGGTCGGAGGCAATCGGAGTCCGGACGGAAGTCCGGATAAGGCAGGAGGGAAAGGAGTAGGGGTGGTGACGTATTAGCCGGGAAAGGGGGGCGGAGTTCAGGGGTAGTCGGGTCGGGGTTGTGTCGGAAGGGCGGCAGGGCGGACTTGGGCACGGGATGTGACACTCTCGCTCCTCCGTTTCTGCCCTGTATATAAGGCTACGGACGTCGTCTTCAGTCTTCTCCGCCCTCTCTTCCCTTCCACCGTCATCTCCCCTTTCACCCATCCCTCAAGCCGCCCCTCCATCTGCCAACGCTGCCGACAAGCCCCCGCCCAGAGACACTCTCAATCACCTGCGGAGAGTGCAGGTAAGCAAAGGTAAGCCGTTCCCAATATCACTTTCACTCCTGTTCTCCTTCCCGCCCCCGTCGACGAAGTGCCAGTACTATATCTTCCCTTTCTTCATAGTATGGTATGTATTCGATATCCTTCAAGTTGCTTCTTGGGCACCGTCCAGGAAGCGGAGCTCTTCCCTCCTCAAGTCCGATCTTGAGGGAGCACCTAGCATTGACGGCAGAGTTTCTGCGCGGTGATGAGTGAGTTCTCTGCATATGCCATGACATCTTTCCGCCGACCGAACGACCGCGCCCAGGGCATTCTTTTGGTGTTCTCACCTCCTTCCTCACCTCCGTCAAGTTCACTCGCTATGAGCTCACTGAGACCATTGGCCCCATCTGCGAGGCGGAGTCGACCGCTGCACTCCACGACCCCGCAACCCACGCTCTCGAGCTCGCCCACGCGCTCGCCTTCCGCAACAACCTCGACAACTCCATTCTCGCCACCCCCGGCCGCCACGTCACCGCTCAAGACGTCAAAGCTTTTGTACAGTCTGTCTTCGGCGCAGGTAATGTCACAGTCCTCAGCAGGTTCTCAGTGTCTAATGATGTGTCTGTAGCGTCAAGTCTCTGTCGACCTAGACATTGCTCAAGCCGTACGTCCAGAATCTCCTGCTCCTGACACCTCCTATCCTGCTGGCCAGTCGATCCGGAGTTTATTGATACCAGTTCCGGTACGTACTCATGCCTACTACGGAAATGCCATATGCCTCCAGTCTCACCCATTGTTGCAGACGAATACGAAGTCTTCACTCCTATTCCAAAAGGTCACCCTCCTCCCTGTCCTCGGCTTCATCAACCCTTCTCTCTCGGTCTCGGTCTCGCCCTCATTGTCGTTCTCGCTCCTGCCCTTGTTCTCTGTCTCGTTCTTGGTCTCATTCTTGTGTTCGCTCCTGTCCTCGTTCTCGCTCTTGCTTTCACCCTCAAAATCGCTGTCCACTCTTTTTTTCACATGCTCTTCTTCAGTTTCTCGTGCATGCGCTCACTCTCACTCAGCATGGAATTTGCTATCTTTTGTAACGTTCTGTATAGTGTATTGATGGGGTATTAATATATGATTATCGCTGTCCATTCAACGTGTGCCTGCTGTATGCCAGCCTGGGCCAAGCCAACCTGAAGCCTATTTTCTGGTAGAGCTGCCCCAAGGAATCTCTAGACAACTATCGATACCTACGGCAAGAACGACAGTGAATGAGAACATGTGGTAGAGCCTCCCGCAAGGTTTTGTAGAGGCCCGCTCGGGTTCTGTAGAGCTCTATCGAACCTCGCGGGCGGCTCTACCATGCGCTACCGTGGGCCCCAGCGCTTACACTACAGTTCGGTAGACGGCTACTCGTATCGGGCCACCCTCATCATGCGCTGACGTTCCTCTACCAGCCCTATAGAGATATACCAGGTCTATAGTATATTGACTCAGACATTGCAGGTTTCCCGACGATGGCCGTCGACCACAACCAGCCGCGAGCTGTCAACATCAGTAATTCCCGATTTATCTGAACGTCTGAAACGTGGGCGCTTACCCACTCTTCCCTCTTGTCGTCTTCCCTCTGAGCTCAGTTTACGATATCTCATCATAAAATTCTAGCTATGGCTTTACTTGTATATGATCTAATGCTATTTCGAATCACTTGTCTTTTCTTGCCTGCGGTCACCGGTCTGAAGCGCAAACAGCCTGACACATTGCCAGCAGCCCATTGCAGCATGCCCTGTCCGAAGCACGGGTAACGGACAATATCGAGAGGCTATACGGAGGTCGAGGGATGTGTGGCAGATATTTCGAGGGGATAAAGTGCAATAGCACAATCATCTTGAGGTACGTTCGGATGCTCTGATAGTCTGAACATCTGCCGCGTCTGAAGCGGTCATCTGAACGTGTCTGAACGCATCTGAATACGTCTGAAACGTCTGAATCAGACGTTTCAGACGCGTTCAGAGAAATCTGGAATAACTGATGAAGCGCCCTGTGCCTCTCACCAGCTGACGTAATGAGTTGTCGAAGAGACTTCCTCAACTTCGGCTTGGCTTGTCAATCACGTCTCCTGTACTCATATGCGTACACAACTTGCTGTCCGGATGATACCACAAATATTACCATAACCGATTCATCAACTCCAGGAACTTGGTACCATGCCGCCGGTCCGACTCATGTCTCGCGTGTTGAAAACCTCCCTTTCCTAGACCGCTTCTACCCGCATCCCGCTCCTTCCGACAATGTCCTCCGATGCCGAGACGTTCAAATAGACGTCGGTGCTGCTCCCCGCACCCTCCGAACCAGAACCGCGTCTGCCCTCAACCAAACTGCGAGCACTAGCTCCAGAGCCCCCGTCACCATCCGTGGTCTTAGCAAGAGAGAGGGGAGGGGGGTGTGATGAGATGTGCGTCGAAAACACGTAGGTATGCGGGGCCTGCGTCCGCTTGAGGGTGACCACCACGATGATGGACATCGGATATATAGCCTGTGTGACGAAAGGAACCTGTCAGTATTCGCCCCGGTCATGACTGAGCTCGGGGAAGCAGAGGCTCACGATAATTGGGACGAGGCCGCCGTTGACGAAGTATTGTGTGACGCCCCAGAAGGTACTATCTCCGGTATCGTTCTGCCAGATGTTGTGGTTGTTTTCGCCCACTTGCCAGATCGTCACGATGACCTATCGAAAATACGGTCCCACCTTAAGCGTGAGCAAGCTGCCATCATCAGCAGGGACTGAAGAGCACCATACCCATATGGCGGTGTAGACGAAGCCGGACTCCGCGATGACAACCAAGATCTGTTCCGCGCCGGTCTTTGTGAGTCTTCTATTGAACAGTTTCAATGTCCGGACGTGGATCCTTCGAGTCAGGCCTGTCATCAGCTGAAGTGAGCTCGGAACCGCAGTACAGTACCTACCAGGCACGGCGGGCAGTGAAGCACGTCGCAATCGCATTCGTCAGCAGCGACATTCCCGCGGCAGCTGCTCCGGTAGCCGAGCCGGAGAACAACTGGCCGTAGCCCTGGTTGTTCAGGTTCAGCGTCAAGTGGGGGTTGCAGGCCGCGCATGTGTCGAAAACGCTCAGGACTGGGTTGAAAATGTCCAGGTGAGAAAATGTTACGGTTCGGAATAGAGGGATATTCGACGTACTGAAAGTTCCCAGGAGGAGCAGGGAAGAGACCCCCAGGATGACATATCTAGCCTTGGCCCCAGGCCAGAGAACGTACACTCTCCACCACACGATTGCGTCCCCAATGACAATCTAGCACCATGCTTCAGGAACTCGAGCTAGAATAGGCACAGGAAAATGAGCGGCGACACACGTTGATAACCAACGTCACCGTCTGAATACAAGTCATTCTATCCCCGAGAGAGTATATCGCAATCGGGTTGAAGATAGCCTGTGTGTCGCAATCGTTGATGGCGTTAGCAGCGGCCTCCGCCTGGTTTGCGGATGCGAAGATCGCGCGGAGGACTGCTCCCGTGAACGTCGCGGTGGATGTGTAGAGGACAACGATGGCGGCGAGTTGTGGGGCAGCGAACCGCGTCTTGAGGCCCTTCCCGCTAATGAGGAGATCGGATACGTACTGTGAGTAGGTGCAGTTACGGGGTAGAGAACAGGAGGCCGTACCACAGAATAACTACAGACGCTATAGCGAGACTGGTAGCTATGCCTGCAGACATTCCTCTCAGCTATAGAACTGACGAGGTTAGTTCTGAAGCGTTGGAAACTCACCAAATAGTGTAGTAGTTATCACGGTGTTGATCAGCTGCTGGCTGTGGTTGAGGGTATCGAAGACGACGACATACGTCGCCAAGCTCCCAGCACATGAAGGATCCATGACGATGGCGCTGCTTCTGAGGCTCTTCCTGCATTGCGAGAAGTCGCGCTATATAGGTCCATACCTGCAGAAGACACGACGACATCAGGTGCCAACTCGACATCTGCGCAGTTTACTCACATGTCGTCGGTCTTGCGTTCATAAGATTCGGAGAGCCAGGGAGCAGTTCCTACGTGCATTGGAAGAGAGGAGAATGAAAGCATGTATCAGCACAGGCACCACTTCAGCTACCGGACGACATGGAGACGAAGATAACTCACCGCCAAGGGCCAACTTGGACATGGATCCTCCACGCCAGTGTACCTGCAGTTGGAGCGATAGCCCCACAAACCCCGCGGTCCGCACACATCGCCTCGCGATCTCCGGGATGCGTGTAGCTTGAGGTTCGTCCCGTCGCGACCAGTATGCAGGCGTGGCTACAATCCATGCTCTCCAGTAACGTCCTGACTAGGGTTGTCACGATTCACGACAGAGCTGCTTAGTGTCGAAGTCAGATGTCCCCCAGGAATTTTCGAATCTCACCTGTCAGTGTCTCTGCCGTATCGCCACGATGACGCATCTCCGCAGTCCCTCACCGCATGCACGCCTGTTGGGAGTTCCCGGAAGAGTCGATGCCGATGAGCTGTTTGAGAGGCGCACGAAGATGGTAACTGTCAAAGCACAACGTGAGTTCGCTTCGCGAAGAGTCGATCCAGAGGATGATGAACCTTGAACTGCACTCGGCGGTTCGCCTGTGACTTATTGGCCAGATACTGATATGCTGTGTGCGCACGTTCTCCGCTGCCGCTGGGAAACAAACGCACAGAAAGGCATACGCCGTGACAAGCGAAACTTTGGCGTTCGCCAACCCGGAGCGTTCACAGTCCGTGCGAGAGCGCCGCAGATGCACCGTCATGGTGTGCGAATTCGCCTGCGGTAAGCCTCCGTCGAGGGCGTGGGCCTACACCTTCCCAAAGAGAGAAGACTGAGCGCGAGGATGGCGGAGAAGGGCCCAAGGGTGAGGTATGTCGACGGAGAAAAGTCGTCCGAAGGTGACCAACTGAGGTCGAACTCAATCCCCGACGACGCCGGGGCCGGTTTATCGGGATTGGTCGACTTGGGAGAGGTAGATGTGCTCCAACGAGGCTCTGTGTAGAACGAAATAGTAGTACGCACCATCTCGACATTGAGCCACATATTGATAGTCCATAATAAGAGCGTAAGGCCTGGGAGCCGCCAAGACGGCCCTCAAATCTTGTCTTGGGCAATTCGCGTTGGCCACGCTGGCTAAATACGCCTTCTCCACGAGACACGCTGTGTTATTAGATCCATATCTGACAGACGACATACGTACGACATGCTAGAGGACCTTGGAACCTTGTTAGACACTGACAGAAACGTGACCAGACAGCAAGAGATGGGTGAATCGGACACTGCGAAGGGAGGGGCACGCACAGAGTTTGCCCGCGTCGCGCCATACACACCAGCCCAAGAACAGAACTTCTGCTTGGCGGTGCATAGCCCACAGCGGCTCCAAGCAGCCACTCGTCCCCTCCTCTCGAGCAAGACCGGCACCTCCGGGCGCGTCGACACGAAATAATCCCGGTACGCAGCCTCGTAGCCAGCCGCATCCCACCCCTCCCGCAGTCGCATCTCGTACCGCTGCATTATAGCCGTCACGACCGTGCGCATCTCCTGCATCCCGAGCCCTTTGCCCACGCAGTTCAGCGGCCCGTGCGAGAACGCGAGGAACGCACTGTCGTTGTGCACGAACTCGCTCTCGGCGAGGGTGTGCGCGCTGTGCGAGGTGAGCGTAGGGAGGAGCGTATCCGACGGAAACTTGCGCGAGGGCGAGGACTCGAAAGAGAGGGAGGGGATCGGTCGCGGGAGCGGCGCGTCGGCGAGCGCGAGCTCTCCGGCTGCGACTAGCCAGCGTTCGGGCCAGAAGGAGTCGGGGAAGGTAAAATTGCGTGCGTCGCGATGGAGCGAGAAAGGAGGGATCATGATCGACGTCCCAGGCGGGAGGTACCTGCGAACGTCCGTCAGCGGGTATGTCACGAGCGACAGCATGGAATTAACGTACAGTGATCCGACTGCCACCCCAGCGCCGTTCGGGACCTTGCGCGGGCTGCTCGTCATGATCGGAGGGTAGAGCCTGATCGCTTCATGTCTGTCCAGGGTGCGTCAGCCACCGGTCATACCAAGCACGAGCAGACGACTCAGCACTCACATCACGGCTTGCAGGTACACCATGTCGCGGTAGTGCTTCGAGTTAAACGCGTCCTCACCCTGTGGGTAGTATTTGTCGACCTCTTCCTGGAGCTTGCGGTAGGTCTCCGGATGCGTGAGGAGACAGTGGAAGAGGCTTGTCATCGCGCTCGAGACGGTGTCCGCGCCAGCGACGATCGCGAGGATACCATCATCCACGAGTTGCTGGAGTGGCGGCTGCGGCTTGTCCGGGAGGTCTTCGTTGGTCTGCGGTGTTATGGTTCATCAGATTTATAGGATGCAGATGACCCTAAGACTGACACGCACCAGGTAATGGAACAAGTCTGGGGTCGTCGAGCCTTTCTTTATCCTGCGCATCGCGAACTCCTTCCCAAGCTGAAGAAACGTATCCAATGCCTTCACAGCGGCGGGTATATGCGCCACGTAGAGCCCGAGCCACGGCACCTGAGCCAGGAACGTCGCCGGACTGAGAGGTGTATCAGCCTCATCTGCAACGGAATCACCATCATGAACGTACACGACGCCTTCCTCGATGATGTTGGATTTCCGGGATTAGCAGTCTCGTAGACATAGTTCCCGTTATGGCACGCTTAGTCAGCAC
Source organism: Lentinus tigrinus ALCF2SS1-7 (assembly GCF_003813185.1). Classification (NCBI taxonomy): domain Eukaryota; kingdom Fungi; phylum Basidiomycota; class Agaricomycetes; order Polyporales; family Polyporaceae; genus Lentinus; species Lentinus tigrinus. Next base: position 7,080 of record NW_027137979.1, read on the forward strand.
ATACTCATATGCTCGTTTCGCATGTACTTCCTACCCTCATGCGTTTGCATGAGCTCTAGCCAAACGCAATATCTTGTTGATTATCTCGGTGCTCTCTCGAACTTCAACACAAACGCATCGCGGTTAGCTACCGCTCACCACAGCTCGAGCCTCAGACCCCTCGTATCGGGTTCTGCTAGTCGTCTTTGTCGCTCTCTTGGATGACTCCCCGATTATGACGATCACGTACATCGAAGCCCTGCAGGAGGCTCGCAGGCATGGATCAGATACCTCACCGTCTGGACGACCACTCGCTGCGCCGAATCAGCGCGATCTACTCCAGTTGCGCGCAGATGGACCTGGACCGGTGCGCTATGGACCCCGAGCTGGGATGCCGGAGGAGACGCGCCCGCAGGAGGATCTTGCGGCGTGAGCCGGGGAGCCTGGGTGGCTAACCCACAAGGAACACTGTTGCAGGGAGGTCAGGTTGAGGGGGAGCGCGGCAGGCTGTGAGCAGGAGACGGAGGGGCAGGTAGGCGGCACTCGCTCAGTGGCGCGGATGGGATACCGCGAGGAGCTCGAGGTGCGCTGCTGCTCGAGGCATCGGTCGCAAGTCCTCGGTGGAGGTTGTCGACCCCACCTAAAGGCACCGCGCGGGCCTGGTCTATGGCCGCGCAGGTCGCGCTCACGCGCACACTTCTGTCCGCTGGTCGCATGCGGACATCCACCCGACATCAAGGTTCAGGGGGAGCACCTATGGTTGTGGGACTGGTCACGGTACGGACTGTGTTCATCCTGTGGTTTATTCATGTATCTCCTCGACTGAGGGGGAGTGTTGGATTTCCGGGATTAGCAGTCTCGTAGACATAGTTCCCGTTATGGCACGCTTAGTCAGCACATACTCATATGCTCGTTTCGCATGTACTTCCTACCCTCATGCGTTTGCATGAGCTCTAGCCAAACGCAATATCTTGTTGATTATCTCGGTGCTCTCTCGAACTTCAACAGATGACGCGCCAGACGTTGGTCTGGTCGCCTTCTTGCAGCAGCTCCGATCCGCCACCGAAGCTACAATTTCAGGATGTCAGCAGCGCCGCAGTAGCCGACAGGACGCAGGATACTCACGTCATATCCGACATGAGATCGTAACTACGCGACGAGTTCAGCATCTACACTCAACTCAACCACGATGCGACCTACTCACCTGAAGTAATTTATCCACTTTCCGATGTTCACTACGCCCTCTTGCTCTCCGAGTCGGTCGACGAGTTGTTGTGCACGCCGAACGATGAGGTGTTCGAACTCCTTCAGTGCAGCCGGGCCCAATCCGCGGGTCCACGCGCGCCGACGCCTGATGTGCTCATCTGAGTCCATGATGCCGACCATCGGAATATTCGTCTCAGTGAGCATTGCGCCTATGAAGTCTGCCAAGCATGTCAGTTCGTCCTCCCCAGGAGTCAGTGAGAGAGAGGGCCGAAGAGAGTTGACGGTATGAGAAGGGATGAGACTAAGTCCTGTGCACACCCGCAAGAATGTTAGGGACAAGTTACACACTTCCTGGTAACAACTCAGCCCCAAGTCATCTCGCAGATGTGCACACGAAACCGACAAGTTCCGAATTCCTGCTAGGCTGTGATGAACGAAACATCGAAGCCTGAGATCCACGGCAATGACACTAACCCTGTCAGAAGGAAGAAGCTCAGTGTCTGACGACAGCAGTATCCTGCGACAGGAAATGTCGTCTGACCTTCATTCCCCGAACACAGGAGCCACGACATGCATACGATGTGGAAGACGCTGCCTCTTGTGTTTCAAACTCACGACATACTCGGCCTTGCCGGGGTCATTACAATCCAGGAAGACATAATCCGCAGCTGCCCGGTCCCAGAACTACGAGATAGCCCCATCAGACCCACTCGACCTCCAAGATGTGATGACGAAACCACTTCGCGATTGCGCTGCAGTACGAGAAGTAACGGCAGCACAAGGCTGGGCTTGCCGAGAATATCGGCCACTTCGAGAAGCAAGCAGGATGTCCAGGATACCCGGGCGTCTCGGACGGGGAGGAAGAACGGAAGGTACGTACTAGGACCCTTGCCAACGCCCGAAGAACCCATCAACGGACCGACCAGGGAGGAGTCTCGAATAGACAAGTTATTCGGTCCTTTCATCGTACGACAGGGGTAGACGAGGTCGCGGTTGCGAGGTCAGCACGCACTGGGATGGGACGTTATAGGCGGTACATACCGAAGCGGACGATGTCTCCGTATTTCTCGTGAAGGCGCTGAATATATCTAGGTTGTTCGCCAGTCGCAGCGACGGCTGCATGCCAAAACATAGTCGTGCGGCACCAGAAGGGTCCAGGGTAGCGCCATAGAGGGTGAAAGGGAGAGATGCGGTAGAAGACGACGGATGCGACAAGAGCAGAGAGGTAGGTGGTGTAATACAAAAATAAGCTGCTCGATGTTGGTAGGAGAGCTGTGAGGTAGCCGTCGAAGATGACTAGGAGAGTGGGAGGACCGAGTAACAAGGCAAGGTGAGCGGAGATGCGGTAAGTCTCGCGCGTGCGAAATAACTGGTGCACGGCCTATCGAAGCAAGAATCAAGGTCAGAGCCGGAGATAGAAGAGGGTTCGGAGGTACTTACCACGGCCAAGAGAACTAGAATCAAGCTCGAAGAGAGCAGTACCATCGTGGCGAGTGGGTAGAGAAGGTCGGGGAGAAAACGTGTATGACGCAGACCGAGGAGTTGATATGCTACATGCCTGCAGAAGGCCGTGCCACAGGAGGCAAGCACCATAGCATGTATGTACGTGGGAAGCAATGGGCGCAGAGCGGCAAGAAGCTCGGGGTTCGGGAAGTGGCTTACCTGCTTCCGACGCAAGACCGGAGCTTACAATAAAATACAGCAAGTACAATGCCTTTCCGACGGTGTGATTCCAGCATTCATCCGTCGCTTTCGGGTTCAGGTATTCTCGGCGTGCTATGCCGCATCCGCAACGATGTAGAGACTTGGGCCGTCGCGCTAGAGAAGTCTTATCGGTCGCAGAAACATACTTGACCGTGGAATTTGGTGAGGATGCGGTTCGGCGTTGATGATGGTCGTCGATGAACACAACTTAAGTATCATCCAGCGCTATCTGAACTGCAATAGCTTCGTTGTTTGGCCTTGTTAGGATCCCAAGCTATCGGCCCCAATCTCTTGCCATACTCGGACTCCTCGTCCCTCCTCCTCGCACGTCGGGTAGTGTCTAAGCTGCTGCGCTGGCAGTGTCGGTGGATGTACCTCGAGGTGTACCCCCACATACAGATGCCGCAGGTAAGTTTTGTGCTCTTAGGAGATACCACATCTGTGGGTCCATGAGAAACGCAGTCGCTCGTGACCCCGTTTATTAGGGGCCGCGCTGGCATCCAGTGCACTCGCACGTTGTAGTGTGGACATCACCGTGGCATAGATCTTTAGGCATGCCACACTAGTACGATTTGTTGGTCATCCATAGCCCGAAGCGCCTCCACTCAGTTCTTTTCCGAAGTCCTGACTGGCCATTTGTCTGAGATAGCCTCAGCCTGTTGCATCGATATGGCCCAGCTCTCCGCCTACTCAACCCGTGCCCTTCGAACGTGATAGGTGGCAGCCGCACAACGCCTACCCACGCTCATGACAGGCCCTGCTCTTTCATCCCTGTGAGCGGTCCCCTTTCCTGACCGCCTCCGCTCACCACTTTGCTCACATCTCTTCTCCCCTACGCTTCGTCTCAGTCTCAATCGCGCTCCCAGTCGCTGCCACATCAACGTTAACACTGGTCTCGGCTATGTAGTCACGTGGGCCCGCCGCGGGATCAATCACTCGGCCTCCGGTTCAACTCTTCTGAACGCGAACTCCCGTCGCTCCTGATAGTTCCCATCGCACTCCTCCCATCTGCCCCTCCACGTCAACGCATGGCGAGAAACTGCGGGACGCCGATCTCATCGACAGGTCCTGTAGCCTAGGTTCGACGATCCCTCGCAAGCATCCTCCACCTTGGACGTTGCGCAGCTCTGTTGTGACGTACGAGGTGAATGTCGCAATATATTGCAGATTGTATCCAGGCCTTCATGCCTGTTGTGACACCCCGCCCTTTCTCGTATCTCCCTGGAGCCTCGACCTCAACATAGGAGGAGATATTGGTGTTTACTCCTGCTTCTGTACACGGTGAGCCATCTTCGTCTTCTTTATCCAAGTCCAAGTCCTGACAGCTGACTTTCAAGTTGTTCGTTTTCAGGTTCCTGTGTCAATACCGACTGATGCGCTCGGATCTTCTCTGACCTACCAGGTAGCAACCGCGTCATAGCCCTCTGTATCATAAACGAGGACGAGAAATACGACTCGACATGCACTGCGGAAGTGTCAGTGTCAAGTCAGCATCGTCTTTTGCACATGGAGAGGTATATATTCCAGCCTCCCGAGCACAGTGGCTCCCACTGCATCCTATTTCCCGCGTTCCCACTGTGTCCTCACCATGGATCCGTCGTGCGCTGGAAGCTTGGCGACGTACGTCGTTGTATTCGATACCCTCTCCCACAGCCAGCAGTTGATCAACATCGTGATTACGACTACGCTATTCGGTGAGTTGTACCCAGTCTCACGCGGCCCAAAGAGCTGAGAGGCGCATCTACAGGCATATCAACGAGCCTCGCCGTCGCATCGGTATACGTCCTCTCGTCAGTCCAATCTTGCATGTAACGTCAAATCGTTCTTGCACTCACTCGAAGTACTCCTCACCAGCGGGAAGGGCCTCAAGCGGTGGTCTGCTGCCCTACAGCTCACCGCGACCCTCGTGCTCTACACATCCACGACTACGTTCACAGGAGCAGCGCTCCGCGCGGCCTTCGCGACTGCGAACCAGGCGCAGGCGGCTGCAAACGCGATTACAAATTGCGACGTACAGGCCGTCTTCAACCCTATTGAGATATACTCGCTCGGCGATAGGATGATTTGCATCCAGACGGCGACCTTGGTTATCAATGTACATCTCCTCCTCTTCTCTGAGAGAGAACATCTTCTGATATCTGAGGTGACCCCGTGTGTAGATCATCGTCGGGGATGCCATCGTGTGGTGGAGAGTGTACGTGCTCTGGCCCGGAATCAAGGCTAGACGCGTCATCCTCGGGGTCTCCGCCGTGCTCCTCTTGGCGACCTTCAGTACGTCCTGCGTAGCTTCTTCGCATTGTACTCTTGTGTTGAGGTTGCCTATGAAACTCAGTCCTGAGTGTATACGACACATGCGGCGCATGCAACACGAACAGCTCCCTCGTCCTTCCCGAGCAGGGATACGGTCAACTATTCTCTGGCTCGCAGACGGGGGCCGCGGCGGTCGGTATGTCGCTAGCGACGAACGCCATTGCGACTTGCTTCACCGCCTACAGGGCATGGTACGTCCTGCGTTACCCTATCAATTGCAATACCAGGCTTGGACTGACCACGTGGCTCGAGGATCCACGTTCGGACGTTGAAGGTCTTCGACCGCAAGCTCTCGATGACGAGCGCGGAGGAGATTTTGATTCTGATTGCGGAGTCCGGCTTGGTGTACACCGCGATATGGGTACTATGCTCCCGTTGGAGTTCATGCTTTGGTCAGCGCGCTGAAATATACGTTGCTCATCAGGTGATTGTCACAGTCTGGCAAGTGGGCGAGAACAATCCCAACGTCTTCGAGTACGACACTGGAAACAGGACTTTCTGGGGCATCACAGGCTACTTCGTCAATGGGGGCCTCGTGCCCGTCATTGTGAGTTTCTTTTTATGCTGTCCTGTCCATCGGCCCATTCAGCACTTCTGAGCTGACTTTCCCTTCTTCGCATTGCAGGCAATATACCCGATGTTCGTAATTGTGATGGTCGCGCTCAAGCGGAAGCGGGCGACGAGCACGTACATGTTCTCCACACAAATCTCGTCTCAGCCGCCGCTCTCGTCACCGCCTCCGACCATTGAAGGCCGTTCCGAGTCTGGGACTAGTGCTCGCAGTTTGGTTGATGCCTAACGGGTTCGGAAGAAGTGGGGACACTAAATAGAGGTTCTTGAGACAATTTTCTGGGAAGTTTTAGAAGTACTTACCACGTTCTGAATCGTTTCTACTCGGCGTACCTGCGCGTCTCGGTCACGTGGTAGACAGTGCCTAACGAGACGCTCAGATGCGGACTTTGTCTCCCGAGTCGTCGCCAGCTTAACGTTTAACACTAGTCGCACTTCATATCGGAAGAACCGCAGACAAACCGTTCACGACTATTCTTCGCGTCTATACGGGTCGCTGGCGGCTGCGGCGCCCGCACTGCCCGCTGTCGCAAGCTTGAAGTGATATCTGTCATACGTCTCTCAGGCTGGTAGGGCGGTGATGCATTGAGCGTAAGGGTACGTCCTATTTCCTCTACGAATCCTGTACTTGAAGCTTTAAATGTAAACGCCGAGGTCCTTGGGCGCAGATACCTGATCTCACTTGCACAGATAACACCCGCGTCACAACCTGGCAGTGCCTATCGATCCTGTCGTTACCTGTGCACAGAGTATCTGCGCTTTCCGCTGTTGGTCCGTATATATCAACGACCCTCCTTGTCTGACCTCTCTCCTTCATCAGTTCTCCTTCTCTCTTCCCCTCCGAGGTAAACATTGACAATGGACAACGGTTCCGGACACGCATGGAATCTCGACCAATCGCGAGCAGAGGTTGTCAAGAGTATTGCGGAGTCTGTGGTGGACAGTGCGACAGCTCTTTACCCGTGGTGGAAAACCCTGGGCCATACATTGGTAGAGGCATCCTTGCTCACGTGTGCTATCAGTGCGTATGGATGCATGCCCATCGTTCCCGGAGGACATAGTTCTGAGGCTGATTCACTTACCTTCCTCAGGTTTCCTTACATTGCTCACTGCCGGGCTCACCTACCTCGTCGTGTATGTCCGGCTTCCCGTCCCGCACAACGCGTTGACCCACCTGCTTCTCTGGACAGCTCACGCAGACTAAAAGACTCGTATCTAACGCTCGCGATCTGGGTCATACCGGAATGGCTGACGGCCACCACAACATGGATGAAGGCTGTTTCCAGGGTCGCGCAGGATTACGCCGTGTTGGGGTGCTATATCCCGGGGGTACGTGCCGGGATGACTACGGTGGCAAGCTGCTTGGCTGGGACGGACTGCGTACAAGGCAATATCGACTGGATGGTCAGGCCCATGTACACTGCCCACGGGTGCGTTGGCACGACCTTGCTAGCCGCGAACGTGAGTTGCCTCGTCTACTCGTTGTGTATCGGTTTTGAGAACTAACAACATTCGTAGGTTCTGATACAGGAGGGCGTGCTCTGCGCACTCGTGCTGTTCATCGTCTTACCGGAGTTCAGCAGTGGGAAGGTCCTGAAGGGCATAGTTGTCGCGCCCTTCTTGGCGGCCTGCGGTGAGAATCTCCCCTGACTACTTCTGACCCGAAGCCGACCGGCTCATGCTCTGCTCGTCGTCAGTATCTGCGGCGGCTAATATGAAGAAGGTCTGCCTACCGAGTGATATCGTTCTCGATAGCTCCGGCGTGATCCGGATCCAGCGGATGTGGCAGATCTTCGACCCGCGCGGAGTAGACCGCACCACTGCGAGCCTCACCAAGCTCTCCCACATGGTGGCGCTCTTTGTTCTGATGCTGTGGATATGGTGCGTCCGCCAGTCGCGAGCTCCAAAGTTCGAAACTCACGCACAAACGCTGCAACGGTGGCTTCTGCTCTACAGGAGACACCGCCAAGGCTTCGTCGCTCAGCTGCGCGGCTCTACAGAGGATGGATTCGGATGGATCAAGCCGATTCTCATCATGTACGCGACATCCCCGGTCGTCCTCGCTGTGCGTCTTTCTCATTGTTCGTGCCCGATGTTGAACGAGCACTGAGTGCGCCATCCTGCCACGCAGACACTGCGATTCGTTCAGAGAACCTACTACAATGGAGGGAGTCCTCGGGATGGCTCGATGTGGGCATACGCCTTCTTCTCTGCAGCGTATAGCATTGTGCCCCCGCTCATGGTGAGTCCCGTCCTACTCGCTTGACAGGGCTATTGTTTTGAGACTTTCGGACTGACGTTGTGCGCACTGACAGGGAATGTGGCCGGGGCTGGTGATGATCTACCATCGGCTCAAGATGCCGGACAGCATCCTCCCCGTAACGCAAGCCAAAGACGATGTCGCGGCCCCGGCTACCCATTCTGCTGGAATGACAAACGTGAAGGTCGACCTCACGGAGTCCGGAGACCCATTAATTACCGGTGGCTCGCAACTTGGCGAGAAGTGCTCGGGTCCATTGTGACAGAAGCAGTACCCTGTCAGCCGTAATCCCCCCCCTTTCCGCACGACCTATTCATATCAAAGCAAGGATCTGTGATTCATGTACTGGAAGGCATGTCGGCGGCGTCAAGCATTCATGAACATTGATTACACGTGGTACTCCAATTGCTCTCCTGACCACAGTCAACGCACCTCGAGTACGACCGGCAGCCGGACCGCGAACCGCTGCAGGAGCGTACACGCAACCATGCGCGCAAGGTGCTTTCCCGCGCAGTTCATTGGCCCGTAAGGGATGAACGCAGAGTCGTTAACGGTGAAGTTGGAGTTAATCTGGACTCCGGACGTCGGTAGGGCCGCACATCTGAGAAGTGCTGTACGGCGGCCTAAGAATCCTCCCTCTTCCAACCATCACGACAGTGGATGGGCGGTACTTACTGCGGTCTTATTAATGACGTTGGCGCAAGTCTAGGCGCCCCAACATACCACGACGGTGACCTCGCACTTGAACCAAGACGATCATGACCGTTCCGTAGCACCGGCGTGGGTATTTTCCCTCCCTCCCCACAGTGATACGACCGTGATATCTAATGACTTTGTCTCTGCTGAACTGTTTGAGAGTGTCGTAGGCCCCAAAGCTTCACGCGCACGGACAAGGATCGCCGCCGAGAGCCTTGCAATTGCTGCCCATCATGATACAAGATTATGGTGAAGCATACCGTACTCACTCCAACGCGCATGCAGTCTCACGCTCTTTCTGCAGACAATGCGGCTTCGGAAGCGATGCAGGCTGTACACATAGATACACCATCGGGCCCGGCGTCACTCTGTCAAACGATCCCGCCCGCCGAAGGTACACATCGGAATCTGACGGGCCATGGCAGTTCGATTGATGCCGTAAGGCGAGTATCATCAACTTCTTTGACTTCTGGCCGCCAATGCGTTTGCAAAGCTATAAGAGCGGTAACTGGCCTGACGTTGGGACTTCCCTTCGAATCCGCTTCCCTCAACTTGCAATTGCAACATTGCAGTCTCCAGTCTCCGATGCTCCCGAAGCTGGTGACAAGGCTCGGCCATGGCCTCCCATCCGGGCTGTCGATATCTGGTCAGGGCGTCGACAGTTATCTCAATGGCCTCTGGACTTATGTCATTCTCGGTGCCATCTCAACGACCATGTTGGGTACGAGGGTCAGAGCCGAAAAGCTCCATTGGATGTGCTGACGCGACTCGCAGGCATATTCAGCATACTCGTCTTCTTCGCGACAATCATACTCGTGTGAGCACGTAGCTGATTAGCTGTCATCTACAGAAGCTGATGCCATCTCTCGCTGCAGGCGCAAGGGACTCCGTAGCCGAGCGACGTTAATCCTCTTGGGGGCGATGTACGCCTTGTACTTCTCCACTGTCCTGTACTGGGTCATCCTCGTCTTCGGTGCCATCGGCTACTATCATGCTGCTCAGGCCTACTGGACCCAATTCCACTGCCAATGCTTTGTCTCGACCGTCTGGAACATGAATTCCTTGTCTCAGCCTCTGCAAGAGAGCAGCTGCACCTACCTCGAGTTCGGACTGTCAGGAATGATGCACGCCATGACGACATGCATCCCGACGATTATACTCACCATAAACGTGAGTTTTGTTCTCTCTACGTGTCGGTAACACTTGCTCATGATCTGTCGCGCACTGATTTATCGTGCATGCTGTGCCGCAGGTGGGGGTTGGAGACGCAATCGTGTGGTGGCGCGTACTAGCGATCTGGCCGGACAGTCTCATCGTGAAGGTGGCGTGTGTTATCTTCATCCAGGCGACGCTCTGTGAGTATCCCACGCGTGCGGGCAGGGCCGCTGCCCTTGCTTCCACTGTTCAGCGCTGCGATCGAGACTCACCTTGGGCTGCGCAGCGATGGGCCTGTTCGATATCAGCGACTCCTGCCCTGCGTCGGTCTTCGGAGTTCTTACCCCGGCCAATCTCAAGGTGGTCCCTGCGGGGACAATGTTCGAACAGGATTTGTACGGGCTTACTGCGTCCGTGCTTTCACTCGCCTCGAACCTCGTCGCTACGGCCCTGATCTGGTGCAAGGCATGGTACGTGTGTCGTCGAATCGCTCATGGCAACCCTATGGCCCACCGGTATGACATGTTGATCGAGACTCGCCAGGGAACACAGAAAGTTCATTGCGAGCGTATCTCTCGGTCGGAGCTCGCGAGTTGAGAAGGTCCTGGCCTTGCTCGTCGAGTCCGGCACCGTATACTGCGTACTATGGGTACGTGTTTCATCTTACGAATCTTGGTCTCCAGAAGTTAACACATGCTTTCACTCGTCCTATTTAGGCGGTCATAGTTGGTTACCAAGTCATATGGCAAGTCCAAGATGGAGACGTATACTCGACCCTGCAGACATATATGGACTACTTCATGAAGGGATGTCTCATCCCATTAGTGGTAAGCAGGACGAACATCACAGTCCTTCATTGGATTGCTGGTCGCTGAGCATGGTATGCAACGTTCTAGGGAATGTACCCGACGGCAATCATCCTCCTCGTCGCACTGAACAAGTCGCACTTTGAAGGCACCACGCTTGGAACCATTGCCACGCCTCATCTGTCCTTCCGAAGACCGTCGTCGTCGCAGGACAGTGTCGGCGACACTTGCGATGATCCTCATCGCCTGCGTTCTATTCGATGGCCTGGACAGGCCCAGATACCGTGGGAGTCTGTCGAGAGCACAGTTCTGGCAGAATCCAAGCGGGGGTCCGTACACGCCGTTAGGGACGAAGAGACTGCAGGAGTTACAGTCCAAGTCCGACCCAGCTCCCTTCCATCGATGCCGCCTCGCGCGGACTCTTGGGACTTGTCCCGACCACATTCTTTACGGTGAACTGGACATTGTATACTAGACTATATACCACGGACTTGACATGTATCGTTGCAGACACAGACAATCGTTACCTCTCCAGCCGAGCTGCATGTGTAGAATAGTATCATGATTATTATTATTATCGCTTACTCGTGCATCCATTGCCCAATGGCAGGGAAAACACCTCGGCAATATGCACAGCATGTCTCGGAGACACGACGGGCAGGGTGAGTATGCCAGGCTCTGGGACTGACATTGATGGAGCCCACGGTGACGCCGCCGGGCGAGAGCAAGCGCAGTAGCTTAGGACATGATTAATGCTCCGTTTGAGGTGCAAGCGGTAAACTCACAGTAAGTATGAAAATGACATCTTGAACTTGTGATACGCCACCTCCGGCTTCAGCTTCACTAGTCACTGCCAGTACATACATATGTACTCGAGTCTCGGATGGCTTGCACGGAGTTGTTTCCCGTAGGCGGCCCGGGGGGACGGACGGCCCGGCCGGCGCTTTCGTCAAACTTGGCCTCGGACTCGACCTTCAGCTTCACCTCGGAGTCGGGCACAGTGTTCCCGCACACAAAGTCTCTGGTCTACATGTTGCCGTCGTCCTGAAGGCGCTGCCTCGCGAGCGATTCCGACGCGTTACGTGCATCTTGAACATTGAGCGACATGCTGAAAACGTTGTCATTGCGCTTTCCGGCTCTCGTGGCAGTCAGAACATCTAGCTCTCCTTTTGCTGCTCGCCGGCTACAACACACATCCCACCAGAGGCCGATCTCCAGAGCGCAGAGGGTCAGTAAGCCGGGGAGGACCATCAGCTGGCTGCACAGGTATCGGTCATACGCAACGTACGTCTCTCATTCGTTGCCTAGAGCAAGAGGCTGCTCGCGATGTAGGCCGACGTCTCCCACCGTCGTCTTCAGCTTGGTCGTCCTTCATTCGCATGTATCTGAACATGTTATAAGCTAGACGCATCACCAGCGGCATCTCCCCAAAGTCCGTCCTCATAGTCAACAAGCTTCGTACAAAACCAGTGGTCGAGGCGATTGACACCCTCTTGAAGTACGTGTCTTATCCGTACCAGTTTTGCTCCTCCTAAGAGGGACATGGTCGGCACCAGATACATCGGCAAGAACTATCCAGACGTGCAGGTCTATCATGAAGATAGGCCGGACATACCCAAGGGCGCAAAGGTGTGGCGACCAGGTGCGTACCCATTCAAGTCGTCTAGCACACACTCTCACGGCGCCGCAGGACCAGATGCAGAACTAATTGACCTCGTCATTACCCTCGGCGGAGACGGCACAATACTGCATGCCTCGTCGCTCTTCAAGGTCGGTGCTGTACCACCAGTCCTCAGTTTCTCCATGGGCACTTTGGGCTTCCTTCTGCCATTTCGTGAGTGCATTGCGTTGACGTCAGTCTCAACTCCGGACACCGACTTACAACATCCCGCACAGACATCGACGACTACACAAAAGCCATCGATAGCGCGTTCGCGGGCCGCATCACCGTCCTGCATAGAATGCGCCTCTCATGCTCCTTCCAGGACTCAGGCGGCAAACATGTCGACACGCATTGCGACGGTAGGTCTCTCTCCCGTCAGTTCGCTCAGCTCAATAACCTCATTATAATATGCGCATGCGCAGATTGGCAAGTCATGAACGAGATTGCGCTGCACCGCGGCTCGAGTCCCCACCTGATCACTATCGATGTGTTCGTGGACGGACAGCATCTGACTGAAGCTGTGGTACGTGCTCTGCCGATTCTCTCTCTTGCTATACCTCTATTCACTATGACAATCACTCTTCCAGTCAGATGGACTGATTGTGTCCACGCCGACCGGCTCGACAGCTTACTCGCTCTCTGCGGGAGGACCGATCGTGCACCCGTCTTTGAGCGCGATCGTGTTGACACCAATCTGCCCTCGAAGTCTGTCGTTCCGCCCTCTCGTCTTCCCGTCATCATCTTCAATCACGCTGAGAGTGCGTGTCGTACCGTTCCTTCGTTCATTGACACAAGTACATTCATTCCGCTGACCCCGAGGACTGCTCTCCTAGATCAGCGAACGCTCCCGCGCGTCCTCTGGCCTTTCAATGGACGGTCAGATCTCGCACGTCCTCTCTCCAGGCGAGTCCGTCACCGTCCGTGCTTCGCTCTACCCTATTCCCTGCATCAACCGCTCGTCGATTACCGAGCCGCCTCAGATCCGCCATGGGGAGGAAGAGGGGGCCATTGGAGGCATCAGCGGGGAGGGCGTAGGTCCGGGGAAGGAGGACGACTGGGTGCGAGACATCAATAACTTGCTGCAGTATAATGCGACGTTTCGGAGTAAGGCGCTGACGAGGCATTCCCGAGGATGAGGAGAGGAGAGGCGTCATGGAGTATGTGTATTATAGCTTATTCGTGTAAGTGGTCTCGCCGGCGTGCTTTGTCACGAATACTGATGCCGGTACTCAAGCTGCCGTTGTCCACCCGCCATGTAGGCTCAATTGTGTGTCATTCTATCTTCGTTGCATTGAACTTGTTGGACTCTCTTCCGTCTGTTCAACGTGTCGATCTACAACGCGACTCGGATAGCGCGCGGGTAGGAGCCCCATCGTGCCTCACACATGTGCATTACAGAACAATGGGAGGACGCGTCGAGCCCCGCGCTCGCAGTCTTCCTCCTCGTCCTCCTCATTCGCCCCGTCGACCACCTCCGCCACCGACTCTCGCTGATCGTAACTATCTACGATGCCTGAAGGCCAGTTTGCCGGTCGCTATTGACGCATCTCACCACAGACACTCCAAGCCATGGACAAATTCCACGTCTCTTCCGGAGGTCAGTCACCACACGCAGGCTCGGTCCACTGGCCGCATTCTGGCCCCGAACTCGGAGGATCCGGAATATTCTGAGAATCCGCGAGAGTCAGAGACGCACCGCCTGGGTCTAGAGATGGTGAGTGGTGAGTGGTGAGGTTGCATGAGCGTGGAAAGCCCGTCGCACATCCGGTGGTGGCTTCCTGACGGACGGTTCCATCTTTGCCATTGCCACGCGTCAACAACGCTTGGGAACTACCATAAGTATTGCAATCGATACTGGTACATGGGGTATAGATCATCAAGAAACGTACATCTCAGGCGTAGCAGACAAGCTATCATCATGGTTCACATCGAAGAATCTCACACCGTCTCCTTGCTCGCACTGAGATGCATCCCCCGCAACGTCAGAGTCTCCGCATCCTCACTCCCCGAGTGCACGCTCTCCAAGCCCGTCTGTTTGAGGTGCACAACGGCCTGCGATGCACGTCGTTCCGGTCCCGCCGAAAGACTGGACGTGTGCTGGCTCGACCGCGTCACCGAGATCGGGCTCCGGAGCTGCGACATGCGCGAGTTGTTTGCGGTGAAGTGCGAAGTGAATGCAAAAGAGGGTTCCATCTGAGACTTCTTGAGCGCGACGACGACAATGATGAACATCGGATAGATCGCCTGCACGCCCAGGATGTCAATCGGTGTGAGAGCAGAGGGAACACAGGAGCCGGATGTACTCACGATGAGGGGAACGAGGGCTCCGTCGACGAAGTAGCCGGCGATGAGCCAATAGGAGACGGTGGAGGCGCCATCGTTGTAGATATTCGCATTCATCTCACCGACTTGGTATGCCACGACGAAGACCTGCTCGCGATCCCATGAGCAAAACTCTCATGCGCCCGCGCATAAGATAGGAGCGAACCCATATGGCGCCGTACGCCAGGCCGGACTCGGTGAGAAGGATGAGGATGCGCTCCACGTTCGTCATAGTTGAGCCCTCGGATAGGTACTGCTTCAAGGCCCTCCCATGCACCCTAACCGCGCCGCGTGAGCTCATGCTATTCTCGTCCTGCGCGAAAGGCGGAGCTTACCATGCCTTGTACCCGGTGAGACACGTTGCCACGACGTTGGTCGTGAGAGACAGGATGGATGCGGATGTCCCGAACCTCGTTCCTGCGAAGAGTCTGCCCAGACCGCCTTCGTCGTTCTTTACCAGCAGGATGTTGCATGCACCGCATGTGTCCACGACGCTCAGCGCTGCACTTCTGCATCAGTCTGCGCAGTCGGTGTGGGCAGGACAATCATAACCTTACCGAAGGTAGCTGATAGCAGGATTGCGCAGACGCAGAGGATCGCGTATCGGGACGGTCCTCTCCAGATCATAGACGCTCTCCACCAGACGATCGCATCACCAACAAAGACCTACCCGTCGCGAGCGAGAAAGTATCATAGTAATAACCGCATAATGTGAGCTGATCTCATGTCCACGTATAGCGGGTGGGGAATACTCACGTTGATAGTGAGCGCAGCCGTCTGGATGCACGACATCTTCGAGACAAAGTTCGCGGTCCGCAACGGGTTGAAGAGCTTCTGCGAGTTCTGCGTGAACGCGGCGTTGGCGCTAGAGACCTCTTCCGCCTGAACGGCAAACACCGCCACATACCCGGCGACGCAAAAGAGGGTGGTTGAGAAGTAGAGAACCAGAGTAGCGAGGAAGAGGAGCAGAGGCCCCCGTGTTCTCAGACCCTTTCCGCTGTCCACGGAGCACAGGTCAGCGTGCTAACTCGATGGCAAACGCGAGTTCCAGAATGCTTACAGGAGAATGTAGGCATTCGCCACGGCGAGACTAGTCGCGACACCTGGATGGAAAGACGCCGTTAGCACCGGACGCACGATGAGATGGATGGGACTCCGAGCATAACACACCGAACAAGATAGACGACAGCACGACGTTCAGCAGCTGTGGTGCTTGCGACACGGTGTCGACCACGAGCACATAGAACGCCTCCGTGCCACCAAGGCCTGCGCCCCCAGAAGACGACGAGGAGGGGAGACCCGGGAGGAGCGACATGGTTGCTGGCGTTGCAGCAAATGGTGTTTCGAGCGCAAAGTGGTGGAGCCTTGGGTTATCGCCCCGAGGGGGTTATGTAGGCGCGTTCCTCATGGCCCGGAAATCACGTCGCCGAGGGGATGAGAGTGTGGTGGACTAGCGAACGCTTCCGTCTGGATGACTGACAGCGAGTATCCCGCGCTCGCCGTCGAAGCAGTGCATCGCTGTCTGAGTCTGACGGACGTACCTCCCTCCAACCTCCACCAGTGCTCCCACGGCTCTTCCAAGACAGGAAGCAGTGATCCTTCTGCCCGTGAGGTAAATCGAGCCAAGTCGCAACAGGCCGACTAATTAGCGGGAGGATATCTTGACCCCGCTTTGCCCGCATCCTCGCGGTACAGGTGTTTACTCTGAATTCGAATGTCGCGTTGAGTCCATCCATGACGCGCGTGCGATTGCTCAAGGATGACTGAGGTCCGCCGAAGCCGAGCAGTCAGACGGCAAACCACAACATACATGAGAACAACATACCTGAAACACAGTGTTCCAAAGCATGATATCTCCAAGGGTCCGGAGAAGATGTCCGAATGACGGTGTGAGAAGTCTGACAGGTCACTCCTGGCAGTTAGCATCTCACTCGTCCGACTCTTTCTGCAACGCGTTCCCAGGTAGTCACTTTTAGTAGAGGCGGTGCAGCAAGGTGTCGGACATACGTCGCGACTCGCAGCTGCTCAAACTATTGTTATCATCGTTCTTTCGTACCTGATCCATGATCGTCGAATGGCAGCCGCTTCGCAGTACTAACAGATACCAACGGCCATCTGGCCATCTGTGGATCCACTTCGCAGCAGAACACCCCCAAAATCGGTGGCAAATCATGTAGAAAGCAGTTGATGGAGCTGCCAGCGCATCGGAAAACGTAAATTTGAGCTTATGGCATGCGAAATGTCAGCGCCGGTGGTCACCACAGTGCAGGAGGATTCAGGAAGCTCGACTACGCTGGTTGCTGTTCGCGTTGCGCGTGACGGTTGAGATCAACATAAACCTGAGCGCGCAACTTCCTGCGAGCAGCGCTCGCGATCAGCATGTTTTGTCTAAATCCAGAAATTCGTTAACTCCCATATTTGCGGCGACAAAAAGCTGCAGTCTGGTCCTCAGGTAGTGAATCTGATGCGGACTTGACAGAGAAATCGTACGGCAAGGCCAAGTTGGACAGAAGAAGGATGTAAGCGCGTGCCAGTCGAAGCTGAAAACCCAACCCGGCCCGGGATGCACCGAATCTTGAGCGCTTGAGCACCGGGGGTACCGAACACAAGCAACAACTTGAAGTAGCACGCCAGAGCAGTCAGATATCTCGCAACCGCAACTCAAGTTCTTCTGGTCGCCCAGGTAGAAGTACTAGTGCGCCTCTCGACCGAACATATCGCAGACGACAAGAAATCGAAGTTCGAACTCACACACGCGGCTCGTAACACGCCAGCGGACCATCGACGCCGAACCAATCCACCTCCGTGAACCATCCCTGCTGCTGCTGCTCCCCTTCAGCGCGAGGCGAGAACGGAATATCGCCGCTCTTGATTTGCGACGGAGTGACGCCAGAGATACTCGGAGCAGGACTGCCCGCGGTGTTGTCCTGGACGAGCGGTGAGACCTGCATGTGCGCGAGTGAAGGTCCGAGCTCGAGGTGGCCGCGCGAGACAGAAGCATCGACGGACGCGAATGGCCTGATTGTCGCAGAGCTCGCCGCAGACGGGGAGTGCTCCGAGTCGTGTTCATGTCCATCGGAGATGACGATCGGGTTGAGCGTGGTCGCGCCAGCGTCGTCCGAGAGCGAGGGCGCAGGAGAACCAGAGAGCGAGGTGCCTGTGCGCGGAGTCGAGAACCCGAGGGAGGGCGTCGTGGGCGCAGGAGAAGGGCAGCCGAGGGAGCCCGTGGTGGCGGCGACCATGATGCCCATCCCGACACCAACGCCGGCGCCGCGGGGGTAGGTGCTGGCAGCTGATCTTCCGAATGCATGGGTATAGTCGTACGGCGACGCGACGCGCGGCGAGGGGGAACGGATGGATGCTGCGCGGTGCATGTTCTCGTCCGTCCGGCGCTGAGATTGGGAAGCAGAAGAGCCGAGCGAGAGTGGGCGCAGAGCAGAACGGTGAGGGGAGTGCCGACCACGGACGAAAGAACTGACGGAGCGGGGTTGGCGATGCGACGGAGAGTGGCGGACTGTAGCATGAATGGACGCCAGAGCAGAAGCCGAGACCGAGGGAGCAAGCGTAGACGAGCGGGCAAAGACGACGCAGTCAGGACAGCCGCAGGGCAGGCGTTGGTCTGAGGCGCGCATGCACGTCTGGCGGGGACGGGACTCGGAGAGGGTCTCCACACTCGAGTTGGCCGAGTGTGTGGTGAGCCATGGAAGAGGACGGAGGACAGACTGTTCGCGATTACTTGCGAGGGCCGCAGCTGGAAGCTTGGCGAGCGAGTGCGTACGGTTTGCCTCGAGGCAGGAGAGAGTCTTCTCCCGTACGCGTTCGTCGATCTGGTCGTCGAGAGCCCGCTGCCGGCGCCGCCTACGCCAGCGACAGATGAGCGCGAAGGTCGTGATGAGCGCAACACCGAGAACGACGCCGCCAGCAGAGATGGCGTAGTTGACGACGTTCGCGTGCTTGTTGGACAGCTGGGCCGGGCCGTCTCCAGGGTTGGGTGGGTGGGGCATGTGTTCGGCCGGAAGCAGCGCGTCCGCGGCTGCAGCGACGGGCATCGGAGTGGTCGACATAACAGGCGGGGTCGGCGATGATGGCGGCGGGGACCTGGATAGTGGCGGCGGGAAGCAAGTTGCTCGAGCAGAGGAGGAGACATCAAGTACTGGCTGACAGTCACACTTCCGCCAGCCGACACCGCGGATATGCACGTGTCTGTGACAAGTCGCGTCCATATACATGCCTGGTCAGCCGCCACTGGGCGCATTCCGAATACTTGGCTAGTACATTATCACATCAATGAACAGGACAGGACGCCAACGAGCTATCGCTACACAGGGAAAATACAAAACAGGGATGATAGAGAATTATAGTATGTCGAACAAGTATCTTCACATTGGACGTCGACGTCTACCACGCGACGCCAACGCTCAGCCTATGAACACACCAAATCAACATACGGCCTAATTCACACCAGGCTGGAGCCGACTCACCTAGTAGACTCGCCCTCCTTCCAGCTCTGGTCCCAAGCACCGCTCACTCGACTCTCAGCTGGACGCAGCGATTCCGCATCAACATCCTCCTTCACCATAATCTCACATCCCATCCCGCTATCCAGCTCCATGGAGATGATTCCACTTTCCTCCCTCCCCCGTCCGGTGCACACCGATGCGACTTCGCTCCGCGTCTCCTCCATGATGACTGCCAGCGGCAATCCGTGCACATGCGTGCTCATGTCCGCAGCTGCTGCGCCGTCGTGACCTTGTGCATCCCAGCCGAACGTCCGGTTGCAGCTGGGAGTATCCTCGATCTTACCCTCTCCATCGTCATCTTCAAGAACGGGACTTAAAAACGCGTTCACTGCGGCCTCAGATTCTGTTGCGGACAACATCGAGGTAGAGGCAACGGCGTGGCGGACGTACCTCCCGCCAACTACCGCCGGGGCTCCCACGAGTCTTCCCAGACCAGGAGGTAGTGATAATCTTGCTTGTGAGGCTAATCGAGCTGTTCTTGCCACGGGAGAGTCTCTTTGCAGACGAGCGAAATCACGACCGGCCGGTTGATCAGCGTAAGTTCATCATAACCGCATCCTCACTATACGGGTGGTTAGCTAGACCTCGGATGTCGCTTTGAAGATCTGGCCGCCCATCCACGATGCTGCGATCGCTCAAGGATGACTGAGCCGAGCAGTTAGACCAAACCACAATCTACACGAGAACAACATACCTGAAACGCAGCGCTCCAAAGCACGTCATCTCCAAGGCCCCAGGAAGAAGTCCGGGCGACGCTTTTCAAAGTCTGACACTTGACAGTTAGCATCTCGCTCGTCCGACTCTATCCGCACGGCGTTCTCAGGTGATCATCTTTAGCAGAGACGGTGCAGCAAGGTGTCGGACATACGTCGCGCCTCGCAGCTCCTCATTCTGCTATTATCGTCGTTCGTCCGTTCCTGATTCATGATCGTCGAATGACAGTCTTCGGGCGACTGCGATCTTGGCCCCGAAAATCTCGCAGCAACAGTCCTGCCTCCCGTGGATCCACTTGGGAGCAGAGCATCTCCAAGTTCGGTGGCATGGGTCTGATAGGTCAGGCAGGTGGGCGCATGTTGCGGACTCCGAGGGTTACATTGCCAGGCGCCAGCGCCAGCGCACTCGGGTAAACCTAGCCTTCTGCCAAGGCGAAGAATAAGCACTGGTAGTCGCCACAGTACACGAGGAAGCTCAACTTGATGATGAACCTGTTGCAATGAGTGTTCTGAACAAGCCAAGTCCAACGCGCCATCTGCGAGCAGCGCTCGAGAGTAGGGCTGACGTAGCACATTTTGCTTCAAGAAGATCCCCATATTTGCGGCGACAACCCCCAACGTCTGCTCATGGTACATGCACGCTGGAAGAGGCGTGCTAGCATCAGCTGGTCGAAGGAAGGGCGAGCCAAAAGATTCGTTCGTACACCCTTACTCACTACTCCCGACGTCCTTTCCCGCGCTCTCCATCGTCGCACAGATGGGGCGGCATACCCAGATCACACTGTATACAAACCTAGATTCGGCGACGAGCACCCGCATCTGCTCTGCGCCCGTCAGCATGAGCTTTTCCGCGTGCGTGTGAGCAGCCTCAGCGACCGCACGTGGATCCTGAGTCACTTAACTCGACAGCCCTCAAGTCATGCTCGACAACAATCAAGGACGCACCACGCCCTGTACGCTGTGAACACTGTCGCGATCCCATGTGTTGCCAGGACTCGTTATCGCCGCTGCGGCGCCAGCTGCTGCCCATAGTGGGTTTTGTGTCGAAATCAAAACACGCACCTGTTTTGTTCTCAAGTCTCGTTCAGCGAACGGAGCATTGCCCCAAAAGAACAATGCGGAGACGGGAGGCAGGTCGGACACGGCGTGTCTTGCTCATTAGAAGTGATATACAATAACCTGAGCAATATCCGTGTCGGGACTGGAAGCTGAACGCGTTGTGATAGAACGAACGTACCGGTTCGTAGAGCAAGTCATGCCGACTATGCGCCATCCGTGACAGCCTGTTGTCGGTCCTCGCGGATGCGGCTCTTGACATCAGCGATCGCGTGCTCCCTCTCCGCACGACGCTCAGCAATAAGGCGGAGGATGTTGCCCCTGGACGCCGTGGTGCCCGTCCTCCACTTCCAACCCTTGCCATCAAGCGAACGAGTGTTGCGGAGGAAGAACTCTGCCATCTGCTTCTGAGCCCTGCCCACCAGCAGTCTCTCCTCCATCCACTTCCTGCGCTCTGCCCGATCCTTGGCCGACATGTCCTCCTCGGCCTGCGGGTAGTAGAACGGCTCGACGAGACCGACGACTGCGCGCTTGTAGGTACGATCAGCTATGCTGGCGAGAGGTCGACCACGGCCTTTCTTGAGGGGCGACTGGTAGTTGTCGGTGCGGATGTATGTGGTCTGGACACCGTAGACGGCAAGGAGGTACGAGCGGATGTCCGTCTTGGTGACCGACTGGGGAACACGGAAGGTGGCTTCGTACGGGTTGTATGGCTGGCCGAAGGGGGTGTGGTTGCGGACCATCTTGAAGATGACGTTGGGGAGGTAGACCTTCTGGCCGACGACTTGCGTCTCCTTCTGACCGTCCTCCCGCACGACTTCCCGCACACCGCGCACTCTGGTCCGCTTTGCGTCCAGCCGTTCAAGCCACTCCGCCTCGCTCAGGCTCCTCCCATCCGTCTGCAGCAGTTCGCCCTTTGCCAGTGCGCGCTGGTACCGCGCGAATTCGGTTGGTGTGAGGCCTTCGGGTGTCGCGTCAGCCCGCTCCACGTCAATGCCTTTGCGTGCGCGACGTAGGCGGACCGCCGTGGGCGTGGACGCCGTACGCGCAGCGGCTGCTGCTTCAGGAAGAAGAGTCGCGTACAGACGGCGGAGAGTAGGGAACATGGAGGGTGTTGGCAGAAGAGGATAATGATTGGAATTTCTTGCGACGGACGGCGAGAGCAGCAAATTGAAACTCCGATTACCTCATCCTTTCGGAGTCAGAGACGCACAGATGGCTGGTTAAACTTTTACTCAGGGCATGCGTTGAGGCTGACATTAACGGGTAAGTATCCTGTTGCACTTGCGTTGATGAGTGTTCTGAACAAGCCAAGACCACACCACAGCGTCTCCGACCATGATCTACGAAAATTCGTCCATCAGCTAGCCACCGGCCAGAATGAACACCGATTGCGGCGATAGAAGGAGAGACATGGTACGGGCAACTCCAACGCGAAGGATTGGGGTCCATGGCGAACAATTATTTGCTATCGAGGGCGCGGCGCGGGGAATGGGATGCTGTATCTCCTGCAGGAGAGCTACTGTATATACGCTTACAGAGTGCATGTTGGTCCGCCTTGTGGTTAGGAAACGTGGAAACCAGTGAAACGTTCACTCCTTGGATCGAACGTGCCGACGTATGCACCACTTACCCCGGTTCTAACGCCACCGATGAGCACTGAAGGAACAGGCAGCACGCGAGAGCAGTCAGGAATATCGCAACCGCATCCAGACTCGAATTCTTGTGGTCGCCCAGCGCATACAGGCCCCAGCACAGGATCAGCATTCACACACGCGGTTCGTAATACGCCAGGGGACCGTCGACACCGAACCAATCCACTTCCGTGAACCATCCCTGCTGCTGCTTCTATTGCAGGCAGAGTCGGCGGGGGCGGGGTGTGGCGGCGGGAGGCAAGACTCAACTCGCTCGAGGCACGCACGCCGACACGCACAGTCACACTTGCGCCAGCCGCGCCCAGCACGGCACGTGTCCGTGACAACTCGCGTCCAGCCTCGCCAACCGCCATTCCACCAACGTCTCTGGATCATCACAACGGTGTAGGGTACAAGACAAGAACTATCGCTACACGTGCAAAATACAAAACAGGACTGAAAACATAGTATGTCGGACAAGCTTCACTTCGGACGACGTCTACCACGCCACGCCGACGCTCAGTCTATACACGGTCAGCATGCACATTGAACCAGGCTGAAGCAACTCACCTAGTAGACTCGCCCTCCTTGAAGCTCTGGTCCCAAACACCGCTCACTCGGCTCTCCACTGCACGCACAGATCCCACATCTGCATCGTCCTTCACCATAATCTCGCACCCCATCCCGCTATCCAGCTCCATAGACATGATCCCACTCTCCTCCCGCCCCCGTCCGGTGCACACCGATGCGACTTCGCTCCGCGTCTCCTCCATGATCACCGCCAGCGGCAACCCGTGCACATGCGTGCTCACCTCCGCCGGCTCGCCGTCGTGACCATGCGCGTCCCAGCCGAGAGTATCCTCGATCTCACCGTCCCCATCGTCATCCTCCGGGACAGGGCTCAAGAGTGCGTTCACCGCGGCCTCAGACTCTGTCGCAGACAAGATCGAGATAGAAGCCACGCTGCTCCGCGACGTGGGCGATGTGAACCCGAGCTTCAGTCCGAGACCAGCCCCGAGCCCGAGTGCGCGCGTGACGGCGTCGACGTCCAGCTTGCCATCGCCGCCTTCAAGAGCAGCGAGGTCCCAGGACTTTGGTCGGTCGGCCGAGTCGGTCGCAGGAGGAATGGAGGCTGCATCTATGCTGGCAGTCGAGTCGCGCGCCGAGGCGACGGTCGGGCTCGTCGGAACGGGCTTGAAGAGGCTCTTGGCGGAGGCGCGAGAGGGCGTCGAGCCGGCCTTGTAGACGTTGAGCGCGCGCGTGCCAAGCGGGGTCGGGCTGAGGTTGGCGTTCGCCAGGCAGTCGTACATGGTCGGCGCGCCAGGGGCAGGGCTACGGTGAGTCGGGCTGTGGAGCGAGTTGATGTTCTCCTTCTCCTGCTGCCAGTCATGCGGAAGGACGACGCAGCTCTCAGGCCGGATCAAGGGTGTATAGACAGGCTGTGGAACGGGTATGCTGTGTGCCGTGGGCGAGTGGAAGACGGCGATGGAGAGGGAAGCGGGGGACGGTATGGTGGCAGCGCTGATGGTGAGAACAGAGGAGGACGCCGAGAGAGTGTGTTGTTGGCGGAGCTGAGCGAAGGGCATGACCGGAGTAGAGCGCGACCAAGGAATGGCGGGAGAGGCAGGGGAAGTGAGCGGGGTGTGGAAGGGAAGAGCTGGAAGGAGATGAGTAGGAGAGTGGGAGACGAGAGAGTGCGTTGACTGACAGGTGTCGCCGGTGGAGGCAGAATTGTCGTGGTCGTGGGAGTGAGAAGCGGAAGAGTTGGAGGGAGAGATGGACTTGTCGTTGAGGAGAAGGACGGGAGGCTTGAGCTGAGGCGAGTCGTCGTACCAGGAAGACAGAACAGGTTCCATGATCTGCATGAGAGTGGGAGAAGACTGCTGCACAGAGAAGCGGACGGAGGCATGGGGCAAGTGGGCGGGGGGCGGAAGCTGGAGGAGGGGCGGAGAGGCGGGTTGCATGACGGCAAAGTCGTTTGGTAGCCTGGCGCGAGACTTGTCGACGATAGAGACGGAGAGGTACTTTGAGCGAGAGGAGCGAGAGGTAGCATGAGAGTTTGAAGACAGAGTGGGATAGCCTGTGGTCGTGGACGTGTTTGTTCTCGCCGTTCGAGTCGAGTCGCTGAGAAGAGGCGAGAGCGTCGGCGAGGGTGGCTTTGCGCGACGAAGGGTGTTGTCGATCCTGCAAGAGATGGTCGTCTCCCAGTGCGGAGAGCCAAAGATGCCGACGAGATACGGATGAAGAGCGGGCCAGAAAGAAGACGGAGAGAACGAACGAGAGCCGAGAGAGAGTGCGGGAGACGCAGGGGCGGAGACTGGCTTGGTGGACGCGCAGGAGACGGCATGGATGGACTGTCCTCTGCGGAAGCGGAGATAGGCGTACTTGACGACGGCGAGGAGCGGGAAGGGAAGCAGACTGAGCAGGATGGCCACAGGCTGCAAGCTGTCTGGGGCGGGGGGTGTCACAGCAACAGGAGCTGCGACGACGGAAAGGGGTAGCGCAACGAGAAGAAAAGGGAACATGGCGGGCATCGCGGCGGGCGTCGTGGACAACGTCGGATGAGGCGGAGGCGGAGGCGGAGGCGTCGGGAGCCAACCCGTGACGCGCCTGCGTGACGCGTCGTGTGACGCACGCGATTGGAACCCCGCTCGGCAAAAGGCGAAGACGCGTCGAGGTCGCCCTCGCCGTCTTGCTCCTCGTCCTCATCATCTCCCGCGTCCCTCACCGTCCCGCCACCGGCTCTCTCTGTATCATTTACAATGCTTGAAGCGAAGCTCTCCGAGGCGGCCCTCCTCAAGCGTCTCCTCGACGGTGAGTACCAACCACCCCCATTGTCCCTGTGGCCCCTGCTGACGCGACGCGACGCGCCAGCCGTCAAGGAACTCGTCTCCGATGCCAACTTTGAGTGCAACGAGGAAGGCATCGTACGTCCTCTCTTTACAGTCAAAATTTGGTTCCCATTGACGCGTTTCATTCTCCCCAGACACTCCAAGCCATGGACAACTCCCACGTCGCCCTCGTCGCCGTCAAGCTCGAAGCATCAGGCTTCAAGCGTTACCGCTGTGACCGCTCCATTCCCCTCGGTGTCAACCTTGGTTCTCTCACAAAGGTCCTCAAGTGCGCCAAGGACGACGACATCCTCACCCTCAAGGCAGGCGACGATGCCGATATTCTCTCCCTCACCTATGAGGCAAAGAGTACGTCTCTATCCAACGCGTTCCTCGTGTGGTTGTCGCGAACTTCGCACGACGCGAATGGGTGTACGCGGTCGAGCGCTTCACGACGCGTTCAAACATCCACTGTCATCTCGCTCCGTTCGTGTCTACACACTGTATGAGATGCTGACTTGGGTCTCCCAGACTCTGACAGAATCGCCGAGTATGAGATGAAACTGATGGACATCGACGCCGACACCCTCGGCATTCCCGACACCGAGTACGACGCAAGCGTCACCATGCCCTCCGCCGAGTTCTCCCGCATCGTCCGCGACCTCTCCCTTCTTGGCGAGTCTGTGCGCATCGAAGTCTCAAAAGAGGGCATCCGCTTCGTCTCGGACGGCGAGGCCGCCAACGGCAACATCCTCCTAAAGCAGTCCGCCGAGGCCTCCAAGAAGGGCTCCTCCTCCAAGCGCAAGGACGATGACGACGAAGAGGACGAGCCCGAAGAGGAGGAGGGCGCAGACAGCGACGACGACGGCGGCAAGAAGAAGGTCAAGAAGGAAAAGGTCAAGAAGGAGAAGGTCAAGAAGGAGGACAACGGCGAAGACGTCGAGATGAACGGTGATGATGAGGAGGAGGGCGAGGGCGAGTTCAAGCCAACAAAGGAGGATGATGACGAGCAGGAGGACGACGATGACGAGGGCTCGAGCAAAAAGCGCAAGCGCTCATCTGGCAAGGTGCGTCGGACGCGTCCCCTCTCATTGAGCCCACGCCTGAGGCCGCGCGCAGTCGAGCAAGCCGGCGAAGAAGGCGAAGAAGCAGGATGAAGACGACGAGGACGACGACTTTGAGGGCGTTCGCATCGAGATGAACCAGGCTGTCACGCTCACGTTCAGCTTGAAATACCTCGTCAACTTCTCCAAGAGCGCTTCGCTCTCGAAGAAGGTCCAGCTCATGATGAGCAACGACGTACCTCTACTGGTGAGTACTGTTCTTCGACATACGACCGCGTCATTCACGCGTGCTCCCAGGTCTCGTACAGCTTCAACCAGGGCCACATCCGGTACTACCTCGCACCCAAAATCGGCGACGACTAGGCGCACCGCGCGCAATTGTGTTTGCTTCGCCCGCTCTGCTCTGATGCGTATGCATATTCTCGCAGTGTCTTGTCTTTCATGTCTCGCTCGTAACTCGTTCCTGCATGTTCTCGTGTCATATAGCGCTTTGTATCAATGTTAGCTAGCAATCTATCTCTGCCGATTTGTCTACCAGCCCGGCGGGTGCTTGGCTCCGCGCTTAGTCCCGCGTCTGCCTGTCGACCGCGGCGCCCGTTCTCCTCCTCCCGCGATCACAGAAGATGAGCGACCAGCTCTGCTATCTCTGCCTCAGATTCACCACTGATCTCATCCAGTTCGACTTCAGACGACAAGAAAGATATGACCATCCCTGGACCACTGAGCATGACGGCGTCGTGGACGGCTCATGGGGCCCTGGCTTCCACCACCACGAGACTCTCGATGCTTTGACCACCAGTTCCACCTTTTGCCCCCTGTGCAGTCTCATCCTTGACGTTGTTGCGACCCTTCCTCCCCAAGCGGGCTTCACTACAGGCTGGCTGGGATTGTATCCTTGGGCGTCGCGCCTCGGCGAACAGACTGGTACATCCTTTATCACCGTCTTCAGCGCAAGTGTCCGGTACACCTATTGGGGCGGCTTCCTCGGCAAGATTCCACCCCAGGTCCTTAACATCTGCTCGCAGCGGCCATGGACGCGTGAGCGCTGCTTTCCACCACATAGTCGTCAGAGCCATTTGACCGGCGGTGCACCGGGCATGTTTCGACACATCCCATCCACTGCTGATGACCCGGCTGCGTTCGATACAGCACGCGCATGGCTACAGGAGTGCATTGACAATCATGGCGCCGAATGCAAGCGAGGAAGCTTCGTCCCTCCCATCTTACCGGGTATGCTCCTCGATCTCGGTACCCACACCCCGAGACTCTGCTCTCCATCCACATCGCTCTCCTACACCGCTCTCACACACTGCTGGGGTGGTGAAGTACCCAGTCGGACGCTCCTGGAGAACGTCGACGCTCGCCGTCAGGCTATCCACAGCGCCGAGTTGCCTGTCAACTTCCGCGACGCAATCCGCATAACGCAGAAGTTGGGTATCCGATACCTGTGGATCGACGCGTTGTGCATCATCCAGGACGACGACGACGACTGGCGTGCCGAGGCTGCCAAGATGGCGGCCATCTACTCCGGCGCAACTGTCGTTCTGTCCGCCATGGACTCCGAGTCTAGCACCGCAGGGATCCTGAAGCCGGAGGGCCGCATCTCCTCAGTCCGCTTGGACGAGAAGCACACTGTGCAGAGGAACCTTCCGTTGTTCCACCAGAATGTCGCATCCTCCCCACTGAACCGACGCGGTTGGTGCATGCAAGAGCGGCTCCTCGGTCCCGCCATCCTGCACTACGGCAAGCACCAGCTCTTCTGGGAGTGCCGTGCGTACCACGCGTACGAAGATGGCCGGTTGAGCCCGCACGGGGGCACGCTTGACGGCGACGCCGGGAGATTCATCACTTTGCGACAGAACATCCTGCTCCCCCCGACCGAGGGCTGGAAAGTCTGGTACCGTCTCATTGAGGAGTACTCCAGTCGAGCGTTGACGCGCCCGTCGGACAAGCTTCCTGCACTTGCCGGCGCGGCTGCGATCTTCCACAAGGCTCATGGCCGCGGTACTTACATCGCCGGGCTGTGGAAGGAAGACATCGTCCAGGGCCTTATCTGGGGTGCGCACTACCACCACTTCCCCTCGCGTAAGGTCCCGGGGTACCTGCTCAGCGATGCGTGTGCTGAGCTGACGAAACCTCCGACGCGTCGTGCACCAAGTTGGAGCTGGGCGTCCGTCGATGGGCATGTCATCTTCGGGTGGACGACTCATCCGTCATTCTACGACTTGGAGGTTCTGCACGTCGAGATGAGTGTGGGGTTGGATGATTATGTCGAGCCTGCTCCGGCAGGCAGCCTCGTACTTCGCGCCAAGGTTGCAGAGGCGTTATATGTGCCCGTTGACGACTCGCCGGACGGTGGGGCCTTATTGTTTGAGGTAGGAGACGGTGGCAGTGAACCGACTCGCCTGACGACTTGTGTAATGGACTTTGACCGGCGCACTACGCGGGCTTGCTGGGTGGCAAGCATCATACTACCAAGTTCTATTTGGGCGTTGCTAGTTCTCTCCAAGCGTACAGATGGCTGCTTTGGAAGAATCGGATTGTGTATATCGTGGGATCCTATGTCGACAGACAAACATTCGGTACTTAGACAACGCTTTGTGGCCCAGGATATCGCACTACGCTAGTTTCGCTGTGTACGAAGCGAGTTCAGCGTGACGTCAGCCAGTGCGTTTTACGGACGATTTACAAGCTTATTCCTGGCCACTTCCGTGGCCAGGTCTCCAGCAGAGAAAAGCGCATCATGTCGGGGTAATTGAGTTTGACGTTTCGTGGTTTCAGGTGTGTGGAATAGGGTAGCAGACTCCCGCGCAGCAGTGACCAGTGGAATGCTCGAGGAGCCATGTAGACTGGGACCAGCTCGAGCGATTCGACGACGCAGGTCGAGAGTCCGCGTTCTATCCGCGCGTTCCGTGGTGCACAAGCCTCGGGGTGTGTGTGAAAACTGCGCACTAACCTTCGAGCGCATGCGCATGCCAACTGGCAGAGACCTTTCGATTCCTCGAAACCTGTCTATTCTCCCAATCTGCGGCGTGGTCAGGGCGTTGCCTATTTCCCCACGATTAGAGTAAACCCAGGTCCTCGGATCCCTTCTCCGCCGTGTCTTCCGTTGACGGGAGCTGATACGCGTGTTGCGAAGGTATGTAACTCCCCTATGTCTCTGTTACTTCATGCTGTGTCTTATGTACGTTACTCCAGGGTGCCCGATGTTTCTGCGCCCTGGACACGGTCAAACGTTTTCCGAACTTTGAAGGCACCGCAGCGATCTGCAGCGTTTTCGCGCATGAATGTTCATACATTCATGTACCATGTGGTCCCGTAAGTACTTACGTGATGTCGTGCAGCCAGAAACTAGTCCGTCGTTCATTCCATTCAACATGACACTGTGCCTCATAGGAACGAAGTTCAGCGACTAATAATACATCTTCGTTGGAAGAACATCCATATCTGATTGAGGAGGGGACTGTCGGCTTGCATCTGCGACCCGTCGCCCTTGCTCTTGGGCATGCTGCAGCACTTGAGTGACGAGCGCCTTCGCGAGCTCCTCTAGGACAGGCTCAATGTCACCAAAACGCGGGGGATCCCAGGGGAAGATACGACCATGGGTCCCAGGCAACACGAAGTGTTTCGCAGCTACAGCAGATCAGAGACAGATGCATCATGACAAGGTATGCTACATACCATTGCGGTCCGTAAGAGCAGAGCTCAGCTGATAGCACATATAGCAACACTTCTTGCTAACTCCGATAGGGACGGTATCGTTCTGCAAATATGTTCAGCAAGTCATCGTGCTGTTGGGAGGAGATAGTACGGTACCATCAAGACATCATAGACATCTTTTGGCACCCGATCGTCGTTCCACAGAGATGACGCTCCATTCGCAAGAGCCATCAAGCCCGCCTCGGCGTGGACACGAATGTGTCCGGTTGTGGCGATGATGGATTTGGCACGCGCTTCGATCCACGCAATCGCCGGAGCTCGTTCTTCAGCCAACAGCACATAACGTGGAACGCGGGCCGTAATATGGTCGACAATCACGGCACAATTCTGGCGAATATCGTCGACAGCGGCCGAAGAGTGATCTGTGAGCTCGACGACGGAGGCGGTGGGGGGTCGGTCAAGTTTCCGGAGATGCCTGACCAGAGAATGTGCAGCGACCTGCCAGGCTGTGAGAGTGTTCAGGTAGCGGTAGATGTGGTCGCCCTCAGTTTCGTTCGGGTCAGCAAGATTCTCTGCCCAGCCAAAGCCTAGTCAGCGACCGAAACAAGCGACGCACGATTATGACTTACCCTCTCCTTCTGCCTCTCTCTCCTCCTCGGCATCCGCTTCCACATCATCCACCTCAACCTGCCCTGCCGGTTCCGCCGGTTCAACTTGCCCCGCCTGATGTTCCGCCCGTTCCCCCTGCCCTCCCGCCTCATCCTCGGCTGGTCGCACGCCCGGCATCTTGAACGCGAATAATTTGGCTTGCCTGGACTCTGTCATCATGTGTCAGCAATCGTTGTGTACAAATTGGCCGAAACACAAACCGTAAACGAGGTCACGGACGTGTTTCGATAGCGAAGACTTCGTGATGACGTCCTTGACCTCTTTGAGGTGGATGATGAAGTTCAATCCGCCCACAAGGTGGTTCAGCTTCGACGCCGGAACACCCAGTTTGAGACGCTTTCCGGCGACGAAGCAATTCTCAAGCATTCTGAGGAGCTTACTGATACATCGGATCCATTCGGGCGCCGTGACGAAATCGAACCTTCGACATTCGAAGCCGCATAGCTTGAGTGCGTCGGCGAACTGTTGGGGGATTTGGATATCGCGCGCCTTGAGACTACCACGGTCAGATTCCTGCGGCACCCACGACTCCAACACTTTTGCAAGCCCTTGATCTGGCCATTCCCGCTTGTTGTTCATGATGCAATGGTAGATCTTGCGGTAGCAGCGCGCGTGAATCCAGTTACAGACGTGACCGTCATCGAGGGCGTACTGGGCAACACCATCTTCCGGCGACGGCATAGGAACCGATGCAAGTCGGAGAACGGCCACGACGTCCGCAACATGTTGCATGAGGTGAACTTTCTCTGTGCTGATTGTGTGGAGAGAGAGCTTGGAACATGTCCAAACTTGGAACGGTTGGCGAGACTCACCTGTTTTCCCTGACACTTTCGACCGTCAGCTCGCTAGGGGTAATCGTTTGAACAGCAAAACCCGGTTCATATTCGGAAGAAGAGGAAGTATCGACACGTAGGAAGTAGTTCTCACCACGAGAAAGGTTGACTTTGGACTCGGACTGGTCACCGGAGTTCGAAGAGATTACAATGACGGCTTTTGGCTCTTGATCAGGATGAAGACAACCGGTGACGGCAACTACCATGGTTTTTGGGTAGCCCAGGTTGAGCATCGTAGCCAAGTGAGCGTAGGGGGTGATGGCGTTGCTGGGCCGCGGCACTTTCAACGGTTGAACGGGTTGAACGGTTCCATCTGGTCGAATATCAAGAGGTTCTAGCCCGTGAAGAAAGGACGTCAAGAATCGGATGGCTGAGATTGCGTTGGGGGGGACAGGATCACGAAGAGAGACCATGGTGACTCTGGTGGCGAGGCGTAGTGGTTGAGAAGAAAGCAGGCTGAGGCTTGGGCGAGGGAATGAGTGCTTGAGCACGTGGGCCCGGGGAGCCGCCCATGATACATAGGTCTGTCGGTAATAAGTCTTAGCCACGTACTGTACCACCACGAGCAAATGCATACGCGCAATCCGTATCAACATCCGCTTGACTTCCTTGCTCTCGCGCAGGCGTATCCAGCACTCAAAACTCAGTGTGTGCGTACTGATTATGTGGGAAGCAGATTCGCTGACCATTTTTCGATGTAGCCTTATACATACATTGCACGGCGCCGCCATCGACTTCAAAAACGAGACCGCGCAGAGGTCGGTGTATCCGGTCCCTCCAAGTCCATTTACGCATCATCTATTTATCTGTTTCAGGCGACTGACCGAGGCGATCTTGCATCGCGACTTCGGTCTGAGGCTGGATTTACCTTCGGGGAGGTTGTGTCCACCGGTATGCCAAGACTCTTCCTCAGCTCGTGCATGTTCCAAACACTTATTGAGCCTAGGTTCCTAACAGGTGACGACGGAGGACCGACTGTTCGTATCCTCCGATTTATTTGCGCAATAGGTTGAACTACATACTATGGCTTGAGGATGTCCTCGAAGCCGTCGCCCTTGCAGAGCCGTCCAACGACCCGGCGCGGGGCCATGTGCGCGTGTTCGACATGTACGCTTTGCCTTCCCTAGCGTGATCTGCAAAGCTCCTAAGCTGATGAGGCACATAGCGGGACGGGTGCCTCCGCGATATACCCTCTCCTGGGCTGCAGCACGCACCCAAATTGGAAATTCACGGCAACAGGTCAGGAGCACTTCCCTTATCGATGCATCTGAGCCTATCCTTAGACTGGGGTAGAGGTCGATCCCCTCTCCATTCGATACGCTCGCCAGAACGTATCACAGAATGGCCTGGAAGAACGAATACATATCGTACAAGCAGATCCCGACGGGGGTATTCTTGCACCACTCGAGCGAAGGTACGACGAGTTCAGCGTCCACGGTATGCCTCCTTTCTGAAATCTTCTCACAGCGACGTCACGTACGATTTCACGATGTGCAATCCCCCATTCTACGCGAGCAGAGAAGAGGTTATCCAGTCTGCGGAGGCAAAGGAGTTTGAACCCAATGCCGTAAGTCCCCTGCGGCGTGCTCGCCAGATTCACCGCTGATTACGGTGCCGTGCGGCCAGGTCTGTACGGGAGCTGACACTGAGATGATCACACCGGGCGGGGAGGCGAACTTCGTGGGGAGAATGGTGCAAGAGAGCGTTCAGCTGAGAGATCGATGTAGGTAAGTCCTGTTACGCGAGTCGTTGTCACCGACTCGCACTCAACAATAGTCGCCTTGTGTGGCTTCGTTGTCATTCAAGATGGTTCACGTCGATGCTAGGCAAGATGTCGAGCCTGACGCACATCGTGCACATCCTGCGAGAACATGCCGTGACGAACTACGCGATCACGGAGCTTGTGCAGGGACAGACAAGGAGATGGGCCATTGCCTGGTCATACTGCGATGTTCACTTGCCTGATGTGAGTACTTCAGCTGCTTCGAGCTGTGAACGGTGCTCACATCTGCGTCTCAGCCGATAGGAAGGTTATCGCATCATGCATTGCAGAGCATCTTGCCTCCGCGGAATACGCTTGTGCAACCACTTCAGCAGGCGGCATCTCCTGCACAAGTCGTTCCGATCCTTACATCAGTCCTGGCTTCAGTCGATGGGTTGACAGTCAGACAAAAGTCTCCGGAAAGTGGGGCCGCGGACGTTATTGCCACCGCCTACGGCAATACTTGGTCTCGCGCGGCGAGAAGGAAGAAGCGGGATGCGATGCCGGTCGAGATGGATTCGCGAGCACAGTCCGAAGTACAGCTCGTGTGCCGTACACGCCTTGGGTCGAACTTGGGAGAGGAGTCAGCAGTTACGTTGGTGTTTGATTGGGTCGCTGGGAAGGATCGAGGGCTGTTCGAGAGCTTCGCGAGCCATGTCGAGAGGAAAGTCGTGGGAGCATTGGTGTTGATGTAGCTTCGTGACGCTACGCGGCCACAATGCAGTAAGAAGAAGAACAATGTGGTCTTGCATGCAACGTATGATATTGGAAGCATCGTCGGGAAGACAGTTTTGGAGGATCATCTACTCCGTACGCGTGTTCGTACTGGAAGCAAGGGGCCTCCGTCATTCTGCGACACACCCGCCGCTTGCAGCCTCCGCACTTGGCCAAGTTAGTATTACTCAACCTCGCATCATGGGCGGCTCGTGTCTTTCCTCTCTACTACTTCTACTACTACTACGCCTCGCCACCACATGTACAGTCGCCATGGTCTCTGTTTCTGATCCTATCCCGCCAAACGCAATCTCAGCCATCCGATTCTTGACGTCCTTGCTTCACGGGCTAGAACCTCTTGAAATTCAACCAGATGGAACCTCCAATATCACGTCTGAAGACATGGACTCTGCTTGCGCTCCTCGCTGGTTCTGGAGGCAGAAATGAGTGCATCAAGTACGAGATAGTATGATACATATGTACTGTACATGAACTTGTATGCGAAAAGAAGGCAGTTTGTGGCTGCCACGCAGGCGGCAGGACGGCTGCAGATCGCTGCGGTGCTTTCAGAGTTCGGAGAACGTTTGCTTACGAGTCTGGGAAGCATATCAACCACCGTGTCCAGCGTTGTGTTTTCAGAATCAACGGGCCACCCTGGAGTAACATACATAAAACATAGCATGAACTAACATAGAAACAGGCGACTTACCTTCACACCCGTCAATGAAACGGCTCCGAGTCGTATCCAAAGTGTGCCAATCTGCGTATTAATGAAAGTGAAAGGACACCTGAATCTCACTCTTGGGGTGCTCTTCAAGTAAAATCCACGACTGCGAGGGGGAATCCGGACATGATGGTATGAGCCTGCAGCTGGTTAGACTCTAGGCGTGGGAAAACCGGCTTGTTAGGTCGTCCATGAACGCATTGACCAACGCGAGAGAACATTGAGCGGGGATTATTCATTGGGATACATGCGTCAGGCATTAGCCAATAGAACAGTGCAAGTACAGTACGTGAGCGTGCGGCGTAAGTGTGTGTGTGTGTGTGTGTGTGTGTAACTAGTATCTAGATATATCATAACATGGTTGACGACGAATGCAGGGGAGGGGATGCGTGCGAGGGATGCAGATCGACTAGGACGTGACCGTAACCGGAGTACTTTTGCGGATTGAAGTGATGAGGAGTGTCGGACGTGGGGACGAAGAGACGAGAGAGAAGAACAAGCGCGGGTCAAGGACAGACTCACCGCGCGCCGCTACCTCCATCCATCCCTTAGAAGCCGCCCATACCGCCCATGCCACCCATGCCACCCATCGGGTTACCACCCGCGGGCTTGGGGTCTTCAACCTCAACCACGCACGCCTCGCTCGTCGTCAGCAAGCTCGCAACACCCGCGGCGTCAACGAGCGCCGTGCGCACGACCTTGAGCGGGTCGACGATGCCGGCGGCGATCATGTCAACGTACTCGCCCTTGCTCGCGTCGTAGCCCCACGAGAACTTGTCCGCCGCGCCGTAGTTGTTGAGCAGCGTGCCAACGATCACGCTCGCCTCCTCACCCGCGTTCTGCATGATCGTGCGCGCGGGGTACGTCAGTGCGCGGCGGACAATCGACACACCGAGCTCCTGGTCGAAGTTGGCGGTGGGGATGGGCTTCGCGTCGGGCGAGACAGGCGAGTTGCTCTGTGCGCCGGGGGCCGACGAGGACGAGGACGCGAGAGCGAGAGAAGCCTTGAGGAGCGCAACACCACCACCGGGAAGGATACCCTCCTCGACGGCTGCGCGGGTCGCGTTGAGCGCGTCATCGTAGCGATCCTTCTTCTCGCCGACCTCAACCTCGGATGAGCCGCCGACCTTGATGACCGCAACGCCGCCAGAGAGCTTAGCGAGACGCTCCTGGAGCTTCGTGCGGTCGTACTCGGACGTCGTGCGGTCCTCGATAAGCGCACGGATCTGCTCGCAGCGGGCCTGAATGGCGTCCTTGGAGCCCTCACCGTTCAAGAGGACGGTGTCCTCCTTGGTGATCGTGATTGAACCGGTGGAACCAAGCATGTCAGCGGTGACGCGGTCGAGCTTGATGTCGAGCTCATCGGTGAAGACGGTACCACCAGTGAGGATCGCGAGGTCACCGAGGATCGACTTGCGGTTGTCACCGAAGCCGGGAGCCTTGACCGCGCAAACCTGGAGCTGGCCACGGAGCTTGTTGACGACGCACGCAGCAAGTGCCTCGCCGTCGACGTCCTCCGCTACGATGACAAGGGGACGACGGGCCTGGGCCGCGATCTCGAGCGAAGGAAGGATGTCCTGAATGGAGGAGATCTTCTTCTCCGAGAGCAAGACGAGCGGCTTCTCGTACTCAACCTTCTGGTTCTTGACGTCGGTGACAAAGTACGGGGAGATGAAGCCGCGGTCGAAGCGCATGCCCTCTGTGATCTCAATCTCGTCCTCGATGGTGCGACCCTCCTTGACGGTGATGACGCCCTCCTTGCCAACCTTCTCCATAGCCTGAGCGATAAGGTTGCCGACGTGGGCGTCGCCGTTGGCAGAGATGGTCGCGACCTGGGCGATCTCAGCAGTGGTCGTGATCGTCTTGGCGTGGGCCGAAAGGAACTCGACGACGCGGTCGACGGCGGCCTGGGAGCCGCGGCGGAGGTCCATGGGGTTGCAACCTGCGGCGACGTTCTTTACACCCTCGGCGTATATCGCGCGGGCGAGGACGGTGGCTGTTGTGGTACCGTCGCCGGCGATCTCGTTGGTCTTCTGTGCAACGTCCTGGACAAGACTGTATGAAGGTCAGTATGGGGAAAGACCTAGAGGGGAGGAGACTGACCGAGCACCGAGGTTCTCAAACTTGTCCTTGAGCGTAATGGACTTGGCGACGGTAACACCATCTGCGAGAGGGAAGCGGTCAGGAACATGATCAAGTACGAGAGTGGTGAATCATGGAGCGAAAGTTAACGTAGGCGTGAATGGTGAAAAGGGTGAGGGCAGCAACAAGGCAAACAAGCAAGTCCAACCGGATGTCGATGTTTTCTGCCAAGCGACAGGTGA
Organism: Lentinus tigrinus ALCF2SS1-7; assembly: GCF_003813185.1. Classification (NCBI taxonomy): domain Eukaryota; kingdom Fungi; phylum Basidiomycota; class Agaricomycetes; order Polyporales; family Polyporaceae; genus Lentinus; species Lentinus tigrinus. The sequence goes on from NW_027137979.1 coordinate 44,255, forward strand.
GGCGAAAAGAGATGCGAGGGGGAGCGTAAGTCCCACGTCATGTAAGCCCGACCGAAAGCCGATACTGTCGAACTGTAGCGACCACTCTAGCGCGCGGTGGGCCCAGCGAGAACGACGGCAGTAAAAGACGAGGAAGAGGATAGAATGGAGAGACGGGAGTGAGGAGACGGGACTGACCCTTGGTGATTTTGGGACCGCCGAAGGGTTGCTCGATGATGACGTTGCGACCTAGTGACGTGTCAGACAGCCTTCGCACGGAAAAAAGAGTAGGAACGAACCCTTGGGACCAAGCGTAACGGAGACTGCGTTTGCGAGGACGTCGACGCCGTTGAGGATGGCAGCGCGGCCGTCGTTGGAGAACTTGATGTCCTTGTGCGCGCCGCGCTTGAGGACAGGCTTCGCAGCCTTTGCGGCGGAGCGACGGACAGCAGAAGAGGACGCGTTGGAAATGCGGTGCATGGCGAGCAGAGACGACTAGCGACAACGAAGAGAGAACAGAGACGGAGAACGAGACGAGGAGGACGAGGAGGAGGACGAGGAAGAGGGCGAAGACAGCTGCGACGTCCGAAATTTCGAGGCGCCTGCTTATGTGCGTTTTCTCACGGAACTGTCTAGAACCAGCGTCGCGTCGCGTACGAGCACGTGACTCGCGTGCGTATTGATTGGACGGCCAGCAAGTAAGTAACTCAAACGTTGTCCCCGACATGCCTCACAAACCCGTCTCCGTTGCCCTTGGCAGTGATATGCAGCACTTCCCTACTACTGCTACCCTTCCCCGCTTCTCCACCAACGCCCAGCTCAATATCTTCGCTCTCCGCCGTGCAGCCGGACTTCGATGCATTCTGTAGCTTGCCAGGACGCATCAGCGGAGACGTTATGTTTGTTAACTTACAGTTCACCCCACCTGCGTGAATTTGCTCCGAAACGTGCTCAAGTTCATCGGCCCCTGGGACCCCTGGAATTTGATAGACGTCGTGAACGGGCTCATCGGGTCCATGTCCGTCACCTCCGTGCTACCCAGCCAGTTCCGCATAATCAGCCTGCCATCATCTTCCGTCAGTTCAACAAATGTATTCCACAGGACTCGCGTACGATATCAGCATCGAGCTTGCGGCAGCTGACGCCCTCCGTCAGTACGTCTGCGAGATACCCAATCCGAGGCGAATGCGTACTCTTGGTCAGGATAACGTCAATCGGCCAGAAGATGCACGTTCTCGGCCACAGCGATGACTACCAACGCCCGTCAGTCAACTTTCTGAAACAAAATATTCACCTTGCTCACGCATATTATGCTGATCACTTGGAAGAACCTTTCGCGGAAGCGTCAGCGACCTTCTTGCGGGCAAAGAACGAGCAGCCTCGTACGTGATGATAAACCCTGCCGGACCCCACAAATTACAATCAGCAACACCCCACAGCATCCTCCAGCGAATCCGTGACGCACCCGTGGTAAATGTGTAGCGTACGAGCACGTCCAGCGTCCAGTTCGTCCTGGAAATATACCACGCTCAGAGAACAGAAAACGCTGCGCACCTGCGGACGTACCTCTTGATGCCCGTCCGGCTCTTCCGCAGCACATATATGAGAACACTCGCAATCATCAGGTCCCCGCACCCAAATAGCCCGGATCCGAGTGTCAGCAGCCACTACATAAAACGGTCGGGTCAATGCCCTGTCAACGTCTCGGTAGTAAGAACAAACCGTCTCTCCCAGAAATTCTTGCAGATTAGGTGCGTTCCACCTTGACGCATTCCCAACATCATCAGGTACAGTATCAAGACATAGTGCTCGGGTGCTCGTACCTGCTCAACAACGCTTCATACGGTCTTCACGTGAGCTGGCATGATCGGCTGCTACAACTTACGGATACTTACACAGGTAACACCCTACACTCGGCACGTCAGTTCGAGGGAGGTCAATCAAAGCTCGGTCCAACGTACCCATGAACATCATTTCGAATACCATCTGCACAAGTTGACGCGTCAGCGAGAGGACTGGAGCGTTTGCATGGATGTGCCTACTGCGATTATGACAAGCACTCGGTATTGACGGCCAACTGCAAGTGGAAGGTTAAGACAACGTGCTTGTCGGTGGGGCATTACTGACGTACCCAGCCAAACGCGTCGCATGAAGAAGCTTGTAGAGTACATCAATTGTCAGAGCAGAATCGAGCTCAAAAAGGCGGGCGGGCTGACCATTCCGTCAAAGCGGCGGAGCCAACCTTGGATGGATGAGGGTTAGCCAGACCTCAACCTATAGTTCAGCGTATACTCACCCCCGTTATCAGGAAGACCTGAATCGGTATCAAGTCAGTACGGGTGAGTTGTGCACTGATCGCTACTTGCCTTGACGGACCTTTCGCCCAACAATACGCCGTTAGCATAACGGTGAGATGACACAGAGAACCAGACTGACCAGACAGGAGGCTCTTCGAGCGCAAGAGGGTTGTAGTAGTTGACGACCATGGTGTAAAAGCTGCAGACGACGCGCTTCGAGATCAGAACACAACCAAGGTTGTCGTAACGAGCTCACCATTGGTGAATGTTGAGCGCGCTGTTGAGGGTCTCGATAAACCTGCGATCGTCAGCACGTCACGGTACATGTTCTATGCAGCAGCTAAACTCACATAACCGCGGAGACCCAGAGCTTGAGGAGGAGTGTGTCATTAGGATAGAGACGGAAGTACCGGATGCTTTGATGAATGAGCAGTCCTTCCAGGCTAAGAACCGGTAGCCGTCAGTCATTTTGTATCTGTAAGGACGGCACTGCAGCACTCACATCAAGCCGGCAAAGGTACCCAGGAGAACCGCGCCCAAGGTGTTGTCCAGCGGGGGCAGCGGGGGCGGGGCCGGAGCTAGGGTAGTTGCATCCATGGCAAGCGTAATCGTTCACGTACTATCCTGTGCCCTGCGTCAGGGCTATGGTATATATACGGCTCTGTTGAGGCTTCTTGATACGACGCTCACCCATTGGACCCACAATTCTCTCCTGCGCGAGGCGCCTGTGAGAGGTTCTCAGCTACGACGGCGCTGATGCGCGGGAAATGAAGAGAGACACGCTGCATGTGCTTACCTTGTGAGGTATGTCTTCTAGCATGCTTCTCTAGTTCTCGTGGTGGAGGACTCATTCGTTGGGACGTCTTGCGTAAGGGGTACGCGGCCTCGGAGACCTGGCAGAAAAGTCGCAATGTAGTGAGTGTGATATTGGGCGCCACGCTGGCATGGCATGTCGGACTCCAGATATCTGCGCGGTGTGGTCTGCATCGATGACGAGTACCATCTTCCCATGCTCTTGTTCAGCGCAAGTCACAGCTGTAGTGAGCCGGGATCGCTGTGTAAGGTCACTAACGTGTGATTGCAAACGCGGAAGAAGACTCCGAGTGTCCTTCCGTGCGAGAGCGCCGCAGATGCACCGTCATGGTGTGCGAATTCGCCTGCGGTAAGCTTCCGTCGAGGGCGTGGGCCCAAACCTTCCAAAGAGAGAAGACTGAGCGCGAGGATGGCGGAGAAGGGCTCAAGGGTGAGGTATGTCGACGGAGAAAGTCACAGTCGTCCGAAGGTGACCAGCTGAGGTCGAACTCAATCCCCGACGACGCCGGGGCCGGTTTATCGGGATTGGTCGACTTGGGAGAGGTAGATGTGCTCCAACGAGGCTCTGTGTAGAACGAAATAGTAGTACGCGCCATCTCGACATTGAGCTACATATTCATAGTCCATAATCAGAGCGTAAGGCCTGGGAGCCGCCAAGACGGCCCTCAAATCTTGTCTTCGGCAATTCGCGTTGGTCACGCTGGCTAAATACGCCTTCTCCACAAGACACGCTGTGTTATTAGATCCATATCTGACACGACGACATACGTACGACATGCTAGAGGACCTTGGTCCTTGGCACCTTGTTAGACACTGACAGAAACGTGATCAGACAGCAAGAGATGTATTCCGGGTGAATCGGACACTGCGAAGGGAGGGGCACGCACAGAGTTTGCCCGCGTCGCGCCATACACACCAGCCCAAGAACAGAACTTCTGCTTGGCGGTGAATAGCCCACAGCGGCTCCAAGCAGCCACTCATCCCCTCCTCTCGAGCAAGACTGGCACCTCCGGGCGCGTCGACACAAAGTAATCCCGGTACTCAGCCTCGTAGCCTCCCGCATCCCACCCCTCGCGCAGCCGCATCTCGTACCGCTGCATTATAGCCGTCACGACCGTGCGCATCTCCTGCATCCCGAGGCCTTTGCCCACGCAGTTCATCGGCCCGTGCGAGAACGCGAGGAACGCACTGTCGTTGTGCGCGAACTCGCTCTCGGCGAGGGTGTGCGCGCCGTGCGAGGTGGACGTGGGGAGGAGCGTGTTCGAGGGCCCGGAAGACTTGCGCGAGGGCGAGGACTCGAAAGAGAGGGAAGGGATCGGTCGCGGGAGCGGCGCGTCGGCGAGCGCGAGCTGTCCGGAGGCGACTAGCCAGCGTTCGGGCCAGAAGGAGTCGGGGAAGGTGAAGTTGCGCGCATCGCGGTGGAGCGAGAAGGGCGGGATCAGGATTGACGTCCCCGGCGGGAGATATCTGCGAACGTTCGTCAGCCAGCACGTCACGAACGACAGGATCGAAATATCGTACAGAGATCCGATAGCCACCCCAGAGGCGTCGTTTGGGACCTTCCGCGGGCTGCTCGTCATGATCGGAGGGTAGAGCCGGGTCGCTTCGTGTCTGTCCAGGGTGCGTCAACCAACGATAATACAAAAGACGAGAAAACGACTCAGCACTCACATCACGGCTTGCAGGTACGTCATGTCGCGGTAGTGCTTCGAATTGAACGCGTCCTCACCCTGTGGGTAGTATTTGTCGACCTCCTCCTGGAGCTTGCGGTACGTCTCCGGATGCGTGAGGAGACAGTGGAAGAGGCTTGTCATCGCGCTCGAGACAGTGTCGGCACCAGCGACGATCGCGAGGATGCCATCGTCTACGAGCTGCTGGAGTGGCGGCTGCGGCTTGTCTGGGAGGTCTTCGTTGTTCTGCGGCGTTACAGTTGTTTAGATTGATGGGATGTAGATGACTCTAACACTGGGACGTACGAGGTAATGGAACAGGTCCGGAGTTGTCGAGCCCTTCTCTATTCTGCGCATCGCGAAATCCTTCCCAAGCTGGAGGAACGCGTCCAATGCCTTCATGGCGGCGGGTATACGCGCCACGTAGAGCCCGAGCCACGGCACCTGAGCCAGAAACGTCGCTGGACTGGGAGGCGTGTCAGCCTCATGTGCAACGGAGTCACGAAGATGAACGTACACAACGCCTTCCTCGATGACGTGCCAGACGTTGGTCTTGTCGCCTTCTTGCAACAGCTCCGATCCGCCACCGAAGCTATTACGATATTAAGAATATCAGCAAACCCCCGCAGACTGGCAGTACCGACACGATTCAAGACACTCACGTCATATCCGACATGAGATCGTAGCTACGCGACCAGTTCAGCATCAGCACCCAACGACTCCACCCGGATACGGCACACTCACCTGAAATAATTGATCCATTTTCCGATGTTCACTACGCCCTTTTGCTCCCCAAGCTGGTCGACGAGTTGATGCGCACGCCGGACGATGAGGTGTTCGAACTCCTTCAGTGCAGCCGGGCCCAGTCCGCGGGTCCACGCGCGTCGACGCCGGATGTGCTCGTCCGTGTCCGCAATGCCGACCATCGGGACGTTCGTCTCAGTGAGCATCGCGCCTACGAAGTCTGTACCAAGAGTGTAAGTACGTCGTCCCCTGGAGGTAAAGAGGGAGGGCAGACGAGAAATGACGGGATTCCTGTGCACACCTGCATCAACGTTCGCGACAAGCCTCAAGTCACCTCCAAAATGTGCACACGATACCAACAAGTCCCGAGTCCCTGAGAGGCTGTGACGAACGAAACTTCGAAGCCTGAGATTCATGGCAATGAGACTACCCTGTCAGAAGAAAGTCATATCCGACGACAGCAGTACCCTGAAACCGGATACGTCGTCTGATCTCCTTGTGCCCGAACACAGAAGCGATAAAGTGCACACAATGCGGATGACTTCGAAGCCGCAGCCCTTGTCTCACATTCGCGGTACACTCGGGCTTGCCAGGGTCATGACGATCCATGAAGACATAATCGCGTCAGCCGCAGCTGCCCGTTCCCAAAACACGGGATAGCCCCATCATACCTGCTCTGTGATTACGGAGCCACTACGCTCCGATGTGCCTTCGCGCTGAGCGACTGTGCTGCAGTACGACAAGTAAGAGATACAAGGCCTGGGCTTGCCGAGAATACCGGCCACACCGAGAAGCAAGCATGACGTCTGGGATACCGGGGCGTCTCGGACGGTCGGGGGTGGAAGAGCGGAGGGTACGTACTGGGACCCTTGCCAACGCCTGAAGAACCCATCAAAGGACCGACTAGGGAGGGGTCTCGGATGGACAGGTTGTTCGGTCCTATTATCGTACGATTGGAAAGGTCAGCACTAGGATCGGACGTTATGGGGTATGTACTACATACCGAAACGGACGATGTCTCCATATTTGTCGTGGAGCCGTTGGAGATACCTAGGCTGCTCGCCGGTCGCGGCGACGGCTGCGTGCCAGAACATGGTTGTGCGGCACCAGAAGGGTCCCGGGTAGGGCCATAGAGGGTGGAAGGGAGAGATGCGGTAGAGAACGACGGATGCGACAAGAGCAGAGAGGTAGGTGAAGTAGTAGGAAAGCAAGCTGTTCGATGCTGGTAGGAGAGTTGTGCGGTAGCCGTCGACGATGACTAGGAGAGTAGGCGGGCCAAGCAACAAGGCAAGGTGAGCAGAGACGCGGTAAGTCTCGCGCGTGCGAAACAGTTGGTGCACAGCCTATCGAAGGAAGAAGAAAGGTCAAGCCGGAGATAGAAGCGAGAAAGTTGAGGGATCCGAGGTACTTACCATGGCCAAGAGAACGAGAGCTGAGGTCGAAGAGAGTAGGACCATCGTGGCGAGTGAGTAGAGAAGGTCGATCGGAGAGAGAACGCGGACGACACAGAACGAGGAGATAATATATATGCTACATAGCCGCAGAAGGTTGTGCCACAGGAGGCAGCACCACAGCGTGTACGTGGGAAGGAAGGGTTGGGCACAGAGCGGCGAGGAAGTTGAGAAGCTCGGGGTTCGGCAAGTTGCTTACCTGCTTCCGACGCAGGACCGGTGCTTACACCAGCACCATACAGAAAACAAAATACCTTTCCAACCGTAGAGTCCCATCGTCGATCCGTACGTGCGTGACGGCTTCCGGGACCAGGTATTTTTGGCGTGTCATACCCGCATGCGCAGCGCTGTAGAGACTTGAGCAGCCGCGCCGGAGAGCGGGTGATGTCGCTCGCTGAAACATAACCGCAATTGATGCTGAGGATGCGGTTCGGCGTTCAAGATGATGGTCGTCGATGAACACAAGTTGAAGTAAGTAAGTAGCTGCGATAGCGTCGTTGTTTGGCCTTGTTAGGATCCCAAGCTGTCGCCCCCAATCGCCTGCCATATTCGGACTCTTGTCTCCTCCGACCATTGCAGCGCTGGCTGGATGCACTTCGAGGTGTGGCCCCCGGTGCATGATACAGAAGCCTCAGGCGGGTCTTGTGTTCCTAGGGGTTACCAGCACGTTTGTGGGTCCATGAGAAACACCGCCGCTCGTGAGCACGTTGGTTAGGGGCGGCTCTGGCATCCCCGGAGTGGACATTTACCATGCCATTTATCTCTGGGCATGCGCACACACTAGTACGATCTGTCAGATGTTCGCTCCTGCTGCCAAGTTCGTCCATATCCAAGCATCTCCGCTCAAACCTTTTCCGAAGTACTGACTGACCATTCGTCTGAGATAAGCGATGTGAGCCAGCTCCGATCCGCCTACTACTTAGTACTGAACCCCGGTACCCTTCAAACGTGATGGCGGCATAACGCATACCCACGCTCATGACCCTGCTCCCTCAAGGCCTCATTGGTCATCGATCATCCCCAGTACGCGCTCTCTTTTCCTCGCCGCCTACGCTCACCCGCTTTCCTCACATCTCTTCTCCCCTTCCCTTCGTCTCAGTCTCGCTTGCGCTCGCAGTCGCTGCCACACCCACAGGGGCACTGGTCTAGGCTATGCAGTCACGTGGGCCCGCCGCCGGGCTGTTCAACTCTTCTCAGCGCGAACTCCCGTCGCTCCTGACAGTTCCAATCGCACTCCTTCCAACTGCCCCTCGACGTCAACGCTTGAGGAGTGACTACGGAGTGCCGATCCCGCGTGGCGATACAGCAGAACTCGGATGTTGATAGGTCCTGTAGAGGTTCGACGATCCCTAACAAGCATCCTCGACCTCGGGACATTGCGCAGCTCTGTCGTGACGTACGAGCCTGAACGCCGCCGTCTATTGCAGATTGTATCCAGGCCTGCATGCCGGTTGCGACACCAACCCTTGCTCGTACCTCCCTTGCGTCTCGACCTCAACATAAGGGGGGATATATGGTTCACGAGTCGTCTTGGTTTCCTTTGTCTCCAAGTCCAAGTCCCGACAGCTGACATTGGTCGTTTCAACAAGTTCTCGTACCGATACCGACTGATGCGTCCATCTTCTCTGACCTACCAGGTAGCAACCGTGTCATGGCCCTCTGTATGAACGAGGACGAGAAAGACGACTCAGCATGCACTGCGGAAATGCCAGTGTCAAGTCAGCATCCAATGTCCTCGCGTCTACGGAGAGGTATATATCCCAGTCTCCCGAGCACAGTTACATTCACCACACCCTGCTTCCTGCTTCCTTACTGGGCCCTCGCCATGGATCCGTCGTGTGCTGGAAGCTTGGCGACGTACGTCGTTGTGTTCGACACCCTCTCGCACAGCCAGCAGTTGATCAATATCGTGATTACGACTGCACTATTCGGTGAGTTGTACCCAGTCTCGCGTGGCACACAGAAGCTGAGGCACGTCTCCAAGCATATCAACGAGCCTCGCCATTGCATCAGTATGCGTCCTCTCGTGAGTCTGCTCCAGTATGTAACGTCAAATCGTTCTCGCATTCACTCGCAGTACTCCTCACCAGCGGGAAGGGCCTCAAGCGACGGTCCGCTGCCCTACAGCTCACCGCAACCCTGGTGCTCTACATATCCACGGCTACATTCACAGGAACAGCACTCCGCGCGACCTTCGCGACTGCGAACCAGGCGCAGGCGGCTGCGGACGCGATTACAAACTGCGACATACAGGCCGTCTTCAACCCTGTTGAGGTATACTCGCTCGGCGATCAGATGATCTGCATCCAGACGGCGACATTGGTTGTTAATGTACGTATCCTCTTCGGATTCTTTGGTGAGCGAGAACGTCTTCTGATATCTGAGATGGTTGGCCCGTGCATTGTAGATCATCATCGGAGATACCATCGTATGGTGGAGAGTGTACGTGCTCTGGCCCGGAATCAAGGCCAGACGCGTCATACTCGGGGTCTCCGCCTTGCTCCTCATGGCGACCTTCAGTACGATCTGCTCCATGGCACTCCTTCGCATCACACCCTACTGACTCGCGTTGCATATAAACCCAGCCTTGAGCGTATTCGACACATGCGGCGCATGCAACCCCCGCCTTTCCATTGTCGTGCAACAGCAGGGATACGGACAACTATTTTCCGGCTCGCAGACGGGTGCGGCGGCGGCGGGTATGTCGCTAGCGACGAACGCCATTGCGACATGCTTCACCGCCTACAGGGCGTGGTACGTTCTGCGTTGACCTTTCATTGCAATTCAAGACCTGAGATGACATGGCTCGAGGATCCACGTTCGGACGTTGAAGGTCTTCGACCGCAGGCTCTCGATGACGAGCACCGAAGAGGTCTTACTTCTGATCGCGGAGTCCGGCTTCGTCTACACCGCGATATGGGTACGGTGCATCGGTACAAGTTCATGCTGTGTTCAGCGCGCTGAAGTACCCGTTGCTCATCAGGTGATAGTCACTATCTGGCAAGTCGGTGAGAACAACCACGATATCTTCGTGCACGACACTGGGGACAACACTTTCTGGGGCATCACGGGCTACTTCGTTAACGGGGGCCTCGTGCCCGTCATCGTGAGTCTCTCTATATGCTGTCCCAGTGCTTTCCTATCCGTCTCCGTCCCAGACCACTTACTCTTCGCATCGTAGGCGATATACCCGATGTTCGTGATTGTGATGGTCGCGCTCAAGCGGCAGCGGGCGACGAGCACGTACATGTTCTCCACACAAATCTTGTCTCAGCCCCCGCTCTCGTCTCCGCCTCCGACCATTGAAGATCATTCCGAGTCTGGGTTTGGGGCTAGTGCTCGTAGTTTGGTAGATGCCTAACGCGGTTCGGAGGTCGCTAGAAGCAGCGCAGTCGGCTGTCTGTTGGAAAAAGTGGGGACTCCGGATAGAGGTTCTTGGGACAATTTTCTTGGAGGTATTGATATTAGGATTATTCACTACGTTCTTGAATAAGTTCCTGTTCTTCCGAACCCCGGGCCTGCGCGCGTCTAGGCCACGTGGTAGAGACACGCTTCAGACGGCGGACCCATCTTCTTTCTCTCTTCTTCATCGCCAATCGAGTCGCAGTAGCACCGGTCTCAGGCTTCAAAGCTCATATATCATTGCCAAAAAAATCTGCAGACAAACCGTTTACGGCCAGTCTTCCTTGGACGCTGGCGGCTGCGGCGCCCGCACTGCCCGCTGCCGCAACCTTGAAGTGATATCTGTCATACGTCTCTGGTAGTGTGGTGGCAATGCGTCGAGCGTAAGGGTATGTCTTCTTTTCTCTAGCGGTCCTTTACCTGACGCTCCAAGATTGAAGTGTAGTTGTAAACGACGAGGTCCTTGGGCGCAGATACCGGGTCCCACTCGGAGTCATGGACAGACAGCCGCGTCACAATTGGCAGTGCCTATCGATCCCGGCACCGAGGCGTCGTTGCCTGTGCATAGAGTAGCTGCTCTTGCCGCTGTTGTGTCGGATACTATATCAATGTTCTTTTTTACCTGACCTCTCTCCCCCATCAGTTCACTCCCCTCCCTTCACCTCCGACGTAAACATTGACATGGACAACGGTTCGGGGCACGCATGGAATCTTGACCAATCGCGCGTAGAGAATGTTGAGAGTATTGCGGGGTCCCTGGCGGACAACGCACGAGCTCTTTACCCGTGGTGGAACAACCTGGGTTATACATTGGTAGAAGCATCCATGCTCACGTGTGCTTTTGGTGGGTATGAGTCCATGTTCCCGGAGCACGTCGTCTTGAGGCTGATTCACTCTTCCTTCCTCAGGTTTCCTCACATTGCTCGCCGCCCGGCTCTCCTACGTCATTGTGTACGTCCGGCTGCTTCCCGTCCTCGTCCAACGCGCTGACCTATTGCTTCCCTGAACAGTTCGCGAAGACTAAAAGACTCGTATCTTACGCTCGCAATATGGATCATCCCTGAATGGCTGACAGCCACTACCAGATGGATGAAGGCACTCTCCAGGATCGCGCAGGAACACGCCCTGCTGGGGATCTATATCCCGGGAATACAAATCGGAATGAATACGATGGCGAGCTGCTTGGCGGGCAAGGACTGCGTACGTGGTCCGAATGCGGACTGGAAGATTATGCCTGCGTACACGGCCCATGGATGCGTCAGCACGGCGTTGCTAGCTACGAACGTGAGTTGCTTCTGTCCCCGCCAGGGCTTGGTGTGTGGTTATTCCCAGCACTAACGACATTCACGTAGGTCCTGATACATGAGGGCGTGCTCTGCGCTCTGGTGTTGTTCATTGTCTTACCCGAGTTCAACAGTGGGAGGGTGCTGAAGGGCATAGTTGTTGCTCCTTTCTTGGCGGCTTGCGGTGAGCATCTTCCTTACCTGTCCAGTCGATCTGGCTCATGCTCTGCTCGTGGGCAGTGTCTGCGATCATAGTTAACGTGAAGAAGGTCTGCCTGCCGGGCGACATCATCCTCGACAGCGGACTTCGGATCCAGGGGGTGTGGGAGATCTTCGAGCCAGGCGCAATAGACCCCACCACAGCGAGCCTCACCAGACTCTCCCATTTGGTCGCGCTCTTTGTTCTCGCGCTGTGGATCTGGTACGTCTGCAAGTCGCGAGCTCTAAGCTCATTGCGCTCGAAAAGCTCTAACTTTGGCTTCTGCCCTACAGGAAACACCGGCAAGGCTTCGTCGCTCAACTGAGCGGCTCTACAGAACAAGGATTCGGATGGGTAAAGCCGCTGCTTGTCATGTACGTGACACCACCCGTAGTCATTGCTGTGCGTCTTTCTCCTCGTTCGTGCTCAACGTCGGACAAGTACTTGACTGAGCCATCCTGTCTTGCAGGCTCTGCAATTCGTTCAGAGAATCTACCACAAGGGAGGGAGTCCGCGGGATGGCCCGATGTGGGCATACGCCCTCTTCTCTGCCGCGTATAGTGTCGTGCCCCCGCTCATGGTGCGTCCGGTTCTGCTCGCAAAAGCGAGTTCATGCTCATGAGACCTCGGACTGACGTTGTGTACGCTAATAGGGCATGTGGCCGGGGCTTGTGATGATCTACCATAGGCTCAAGATGCCGGATAGCATCCTCCCGATAACGCGGGCGAAAGACGACGTCGCAGCACCGACTAACCAGTCCACTGGTATGAAGGTCGACCTCACTACGTCTTCTCCTGAAGGTAAGGACGGCTCGCAACCCTCCGAGAAGTCCTCGGGTCCTTCGTGACAGAATCAGCACACGACTCTGTCCGACTAATATATACCAAAGCGACGATCTGTGTAGATTATACTCGAAAGCATGTCAGTGACATAACGCAAGGTTGATGGACATTGTACTTCTTACCGCAACCGCTCTTCTGACTACGAACAGTCAACGCGCCTCAAGTACGACCGGCAGTTCGGGCTTCGTAGCGACTAAATGGTCACCCGAAACCACTACAGGAACGCACACACAACCATGCGCAGCTCGAGTAGCACGATGTGCTTGCCCGCGCACTTCATTGGTCAGTACGTGAACGCAGACTCGGAGTCGTGCGTGAACGTTCCGGTGAGTTCTTCGAAGCCTGAGCCTGGGCCTGAAGCGGCTTCGAGGGTGGGCAGGGATCAGCAAGTGGGGTGTGCCCCGCAGCGACGAGCCAGCGGTCTGGCTATTATGCGTCAGGGTGCTTAAAGCTGCACGCGTCACGATGGAGGGGACTCCACAGATTGCAAACCAGGGGGTTCCAGGCGGTATCACGCTGAGGGAGTATGCCGGTATCGATCTCTGAATTCAGCACCTGGAAGACGAGTGGGATGATATCGGCTGGCATTCCGGAAAGCTTGTCGAGATATCTCAATTATTCCAACAGGTGCGGCAAGAGTCATGTCAATGGGTTCTTAGTAGAGCAGTAAGTAGAAGACGCCCTGCCCTAAAGTCATTTGTTATCAAGGATTTTGTTGCATTGTCACTCTTTCTCCTACTTACAACTTACGCGCTGCCGAACCTCGAGGTCGTCTCGATGTCTGCTCTGTGTATAACGCCATGTTGCATGATCAACTGCAGTACTACTGATGCCGTTCTAGTAGATTGTAATTGCAAGGGGTAATAATGTCCTCGTCGATTGATTATTGGTACTTTTGATGTAGTATCTTGCCAGCTGGTGCCCGTCGCTTTCCGCCCCCCTTATTTTAGTCAATGTTGTCTGCGTTGGCGCGGCTATTCGGTACGGCGCTCGGCGCCTTCCCTGTCCGCTCCCAGGATGCTTTCCTGTCCGCTCTTTAACACCTCATCCCCTGTCCCCTCTACGACCACGGGGTTTTCTGTACTGCACTTTTACAGCCTTGTAGGTACTGTAAAAAATAGGTATACACACTCTTGCCTCATTGCGCTGCCAATATGACCTCATTGACTGTGGGCTCTGTTGGCGCCCGCCCGCCACACTCTGCCTGCCTGATATGGCCAAGAGAGCTAAGACATTGGTGGTCCTGAAGTCCACCTGACCTCCGCTATGTCCTACTCACTTCTCTTACTGTGCAATAGTGCAGGTGAGTGTGTTTTTATGTGATGAGGTGGTAATCATAGTCGGCCATGGAACCGCGCATTTGGTTCTACCGCGCTGAAACAATACGAGCCGATGATCGCGAGGCGGACACGGCAGCTGTTGGACAAGCTGGCAGAGCAGGAGAACATTGTATCACTGGGGAAATGGCTGAACTATTTCTCGTGAGTTTATGCCTCTGCATCATATGCGTAGTGGGTTTGAACTGACACCATTATCTGGTCCTGTAGGTACGACTTCATGTGCGACATGAGGTGCGTCCTCTAGTGCTTGTGGATTCTCTTACCGACCCTCACATGCTCATGCGCTCTACAGCTTTGGTGGAGGCTCGGAACTCCTGCGAGACGGAGACGCGAACAACATCTGGGCCCTTCTCGACCAAGGAGTCATGTTCGTATCTTTGTATGCTTCGTCTTTTGCAAGGCGCATTCTCACTCTTGCATCTCTGATGTGTAGCTTGGGAGCCTTCTTCTTGCATCTCCCATGGCTCGGACCATATGTCGGCAGTATCCCTGGCGCCGCGGGACCTTTCAGCACGCTCATGGCACGTGCATGGAGGTTTGCAGTCGCTCGCGTAGAGCGCGGGACTTCGATGCGGGACCTCTTCCACTACCTCGTACGTTACTAATATTATACTTTTCCTCTGCTTCATCTATCCGTCCACGTGTTGATTGTGCTGTGGACGTTTACGCTGCGGTTTACAGAACAATGAAGACCTCCCGGACAAGCCTCCCCCGCCAACCAAACAGCTCGTCGATGACAGTATCCTCGCGATCGTCGCTGGGGCGGACACGACCTCCGGTGCCATGCTCAGCATCATATTTTGCCTAGCGACGCACCCCGATGCCTATGCGAAGTTACAGGCGGAGGTGGACAAGTTCTTCCCTCCTGAAGAGGACGTCCTCGCTGTGCCAGAATTTCGGGAGATGCATCATCTCAATGCTGTCATGTGCGTTCCATGTGTTCTGATGCATGACAGACTGAGGGGCCTGACGTCTCTTGCATAACGTAGAAACGAAGCACTGCGACTCTACCCTCCTGCACCCGGCAGAGGCCAACGCAAAGTCCCAGCAGACGCGAACCCGGTAGTTGTCGGGTCACTGTCCGTCTTCTTTTCATATACTCTTCCGCATGTCTGACGCGTTTCTCTTTATGCAGAGTCATTCCACCGGGGACGTCCTTCTGGCTGCACATCTACTCCCTCCATCGCGATACCCGCAACTTCACGCACCCTGACGCATTCTGGCCAGACCGCTGGCTCGTCGCTTCAGGTCGCATCGCTCTCGCCGACGCCCTTCCTCCTACTTCAGTCCTAGCCCCGAGCTCACCCCCGCAGCCCCCGAGGCCCTCCTCAGACCGTTCACATACCCGCACGCCTTTGCAGGATTTCACGCACAACGAGTCCGCGTTCCTCCCGTTCTCGCACGGCCCAATGAACTGCGCAGGAAAGAATCTCGCGCTCCTTGAGCTGCGCATGGTCGTGTGTGCGATTATGCAGCGGTTCCGGGTCACGCTTGCGGAAGGCTGGGATGTAAGGGAGTACGAGAGGCAGTTCAAGGATCACTTTGTCGCTGCACGGCCGGAGGTACCGGTCGTGCTCAAGGCACGGTGATCGCTTCAAGGGCAAGGAGTAAGGGCGAATACAAGATGGTTGGTGCGTCTGCGTGCTCAGGATATCGTACATGTACAATAGAGTATACAATCATAGGTAATAACGGTTCTTATCACAAGGCAAGAAGAGTTCGCTCTTCAGCGTACTGACTACCAGCGCGGACGCAGCTCAACAGGCAAGTCTGGCCTCGTTGCGTTGAAGTAATCCTTGTATCCCCGCTCAAACAAGGACGCGTCCCAACCCTCCCGCAGCCGCATCTCGAACTTCTGCAGCAGCCCCGTCACAACTGTCCGCATCTCGAGCATCGCCAAGCCCTTCCCTGCGCAATTCATCGGCCCATAGGAGAACGGGATGTACGCGAGTTCATTATGGATGAACTCTGGTTCGACATCTTGTCCGATGATGGCCTTCTCGGTTCCGGAAGAGGAATAGCACGGGGAATGGGACGACGGGAGGCGAGCATCCGAGAGGTCGAGATGACCGGACGCGATGAGCCACCTTTCAGGCCAGAATGAGAGCGGGGAGGTGAAGTTGCGAGCGTCGCGTTGCAGGCACCATGGTGGCATCCAGTAGGCTGTTCCCGGCGGTATACGTCTAAAGTATGGAAGTCAGACAGACGATGTCTCGAGCAAGGCAAACTGGGGACGGCTTACACGGAACCGATTACTACTGGAGGGGAGTCGTGCGGTACCCGGCGCTCACCGCCTCCCGGAACTGGTGGGTAGAGTCGAAGTGCTTCGTTGCTTTTCGAGTAGCCGTTAGCTGGTAACGATGATCCTAGTATTAGTCTTACATCACTGCTTGCAAGTAAGGCATGTTCCGGTGGTCCTTGGTCGAATACGCATCTTCTCCCGGAGGATAGTACATATCGATCTCTGCTTGCAGCGTAGCGTAGACCTCTGGGTGCGTCAAGACACAGAAGAAGATGTTGGTCAGTGCAACGGACGTGGTGTCCGACCCGGCGACAACAGCAAGGATGCCATCATCAATCAGTTGTCGGGTGGTTGGGGCCTCCTTGTTTGGAAGGTCTTCGTTGTTCTGCGACAGGGGGAGTCAGCACACATACGGAAGAGAGGTACATAGACGTACGAGATAATGGAAGAGGTCGCGCGTTTGAGACCCTCTAGCGACGCGCTTTCTCGCAAAGGCCGCGCCGCTGGCTAGGAGCTTATTGAGGGGACCAGCGGCACCAGGTATGTAGCCGATGTAGATACTGAGCCACGGGACGTGCCCGAGGAACGTTGCAATTCTGCGTGACGTATAATAGTCGGCGAGCAAAAATTAGGCTTGCCGGAGTGAACAGACACACCTCATTCCATCGTCGATAATACCCCATACGTTGTTCCTGTCGCCATCTCGTAACAGCTCGGAGCCTCCGCCAAATCTGCAAGTAAATAGTGAGCCAGACAAACACTGCAGATAGCCTCAACGACTCACGCCATGTCGGACATGAAGTCGTAGCTAAATACATATCTGCATTAGCCTATGTGTCGGGGTACTAGATGTGAGTAATACGCACCCGAAGTAGTTGAGCCACCGCCCCAGAACAACCTCTCCACTCTGCTCTTGCAGCCGCTCCGCCAGCTGCCTAGCTCGCTTCGCTACGATCACTTCGTACTCCTTCAGTGCTCCAGGTCCCAGACCTCGAGTCCAGGGTCGGCGCCGGCGGAGGTGCAGCTCTGGGTCCGGGATCCCGACCATGGGGAGGTTCTTGTAGGTTAACGACCCTCCTATCCAACCTGCATGTTTGCAGCATCGTCAGCATGGTTGCGCCGTGTACGAGGACGCATGTAAGACGCACCAGGCCCCTTGGGGGCGCCCGAGGGACCGAGAAGTGCAGGAATCAGGGACGGATCGGTAGTCAAGAGCTCATTCGGGCCTTCATGGTGCAGACTCGGATTAGTCACTATGTCGCATAGATGAGGTGGTTCGGTGTACAGTCGACTCACCGGTCCGTACAATGTCTCCGTACCTGCGTCGGAGCGCATCGAAGTGTCTGCAACGGTTCCCCGCAACTGCTATGCACGCAGAGACGAAGTGCGAGGACCGCCGCAAGTACGGTCCGGGATAGCGCGAGAGCGGATGGACAGGAGACAGTCGGTAGAGGATGATTGAAGTTCCTAGGCCGATGATGTATCGGAGGAAGATTATGGGAATAAAACCCGGGGCTGGCGAATCTGACCAGGAAGAGGCAACGAGTGCAGCAACCAAGGGCGGAGCCAACAAGAGAACAGCATGCACGCTAGGGTAGTATGTATCGTAGCGGCGGAATGCCTGGTGCGCTATCTGCAGCAACGTGTCAGTACAATGATCATGGCAAATGCGAATACCGATACATACTGAGGCTGCAGCGAGAGTGAGAACCACTTCCCACTTCTCAAGATCCATGCTTTGGCTTGTTCTGGAATGCGAGAATGATGCAACGGTCTTGGCCCAGTCTTGGGAGAGTGACTGGTGATTGGAAGAATTCATTAGCTCTGCTCGCAGTACAAAAGCAACACTGCTCCGGCGACAGAAAGTTCTACGACGCGGCGAGCAACATTCATGGAGCTAGGTTCACAGATACTGGTTCCTTTCGCCCGTGTTATCCACGATGCGCCAGCGGCGCTTGGGAACATAACGTGAGCCGCGGATCCTCCAGAAGGCTGAACGCCGAACCTTGCATCCCGGAGTTGTCCAGAACGTTGAATCGACGCAGTACACACCTTGGATAACTACCTACACAGACGACCTCTCTACTCCAAGCATTGAGCATGCAGCGACGCAAGAGTCAGAGTCAGACAAACAGTTGGTGGAGGTGGTGGGAATGAGAGAAGATGGATGGCGTCTATTGTGCGAACCCGCAACGACAGGTGACAGGGGTCGGGTTGACCATGCCTACCTTGGAAGCCCCATCTCCAGGTCCGACGGCCTGCGCCATTCCATACATCAGAGCGGTCGTTCTCCACCTTCCGCCCACTCGGAAAATGTATAGCGATGGTACCTACCTTGTTCCCCCCCGGGTAACTTGAAGGATTCAACCAGTCCAGTGGAACACGCAGTCACCAGTCGGAGGATCCATATAGCCTCGCATGGGTTACAGACCTGAAGGGTTCTCGGGGACCTGATATCCATCTCCTCCAGAAGACGACAGATCGACCTTGACATCCGACGGAGGACTTGGCGTCAGGTGTATGTCCTCTTTCCCCTGCGTTACGGGGAGGATGTTCTCGGGCATCGTCAACCTCCAGCATATCATCGCGACACCTGGCCACATCCCCTGCGAATACCGCGGGCCGTCAGACAATTTCCGAGGCCCAACGCGCGAAATCGCCGAACGCACCATGAGTGGAGGCAAGGAGCTGTACGCTGTGGCGAAGAGGAAGTATGCCCAGATCGGGCCGTCCACGCCTCTGTTGTACGTTTGGCTGAGGTAGTTCAGTCCCTACGTCGCTCATGCGTTAGTCCCCGCAGAGAAAAAGGAACTCTACTACCAGGTACACACGGTGATGACGGCGGGTGGGACGGCACACACGATAAGCAGTGGTCGGATCCAGGAGTACCCGTTCTCCGTCGATCCGTTCAGCTGCGCGACGAACGCGTTCCGGTACTTCCTGCGAGATAGAACATCCGTGCAAATCAGAAAACAGGACTTCTCAGCCCGTGTCAGCGAGACGGGGATACCCACCAAACCCATAGTGCGAGAACGGCAAGTGTGACCATGTGTGAAAGGTTCGTGAGCTTTGCGGTGGTAGGGTCAATGCCGTGCGGGTCGAAGATTTCCCACTCGCGCTTGATGCGGAATCCGGTCTCAGTTATGATGTCTCCTGGGAAGCACACCTTCTGCACGTTGAGCACAGCGGAGACTGCAAAGGCGAAAAAGAAAGTAGTATTAGTAGTAAAAGGAAGAAGCCAGATGAGAAAGAAACGCACCGCAGGCGGCGAGGAATGGCGCAACGACAACGCCCCGAATCATTTTCCTGAGGTTGTGCTCGGGGAGGATGAAGAACAGAACGAGTGCGCAGAGCACGCCCTCTTGTATCAGCACCTAATCGTATCGGACCTCGCGGTCAGTACTCATCAAGTCCAGGGAGTCAGATTCTACTCACGTTTCCCGTGAGCAAAGCCGTACCAACACATCCATGGCCCGTGTATATTGGCTTGTGCTGCGGCTCAACGGCGCCACGTATACAGTTCGAGCCGACGAGGCAGCTCGATAGGGCGTCCGTCCCGGTGCAAACTGTAGGGATGTAGCTCCCTAAGACGGCATATTCCTGCGCGGCCCTCGAGATCGCTGTAATCCATGTTGTCGCAGCCGTGACCCACTCAGGGATGACCCAGATGCCGAGGGTAAGGTATGAGTCGCGCAATCGCCGTGATCTGGTGGTGCGAGCGGTTCAGCAGATTGAATTGGGCGCCAAGCGCAGACTCGGACGGGAATTCGAATTGACGTACATGACAAGGTAGGAGAGCACGGCGGTGAGAAAGGTCAGGAAGCCTGTATGCAGTAGAACAGATTTAGCGTGCTGCTCTGAAGATGACGCCCACCCTACGCACCAAGAGCAAGCGTCAGCAATGTCACGTCCATCAATGTTCGCCCAAGAAAATGCCACCATGGGTCCAGAGCTCTCGCATTGTCTACCATGGACGCCGCAATACTCTCAATCACCTCGACGGGGCATCGAGGTCCCATGCGTAACCAAAGCCCATAGCAACGCCCGAGCAGAGTGAGAAAGTGATGAGTGTCGGGAAGAAAGCACGGGAGAGCCACGGTATAGTGCACTGAATGTATTTGACAGAGCTTGGTACATATGGCAGTATGCGCATAACAACGCACTCGGTGCCGCAAATTTTGATGTTCAGGCACAGCCAGGGAGCGCCGCGGCATCTGAGAGAAAAGCTTAAGTATATGACTAGCGCACGCCGGCGGTCACTAGTCACTGTCAGATCCGGCAACACCGTTCGTAGTGCACCCGGACTTGACCGCATCCGATCGCGAAATGCGAGGTGCGCCAGCAGATTTCCAGTTCAGTACGAAGTTCGAGTTCGAGCCAGCCTGCAGAATCATCATCATGAAGAAGATAGACTTCTGGTGGGGAAGAGAGCTGTGTTCTGCCAAGCCGGACGGGGATGAGTCGACAGATCGCTCTTGACATGTCACGCACACGTGCCAACGGATCTGATTCTGTCAAGACGACTCTTCAGGACACTTGTATGGCAACACGACAGGATGAACGCAGGATGAACGCAACTGCATTCTGCGAGCTACAATGCCGGGCAAGATATCATACAGGCAGACAGTCGACTTACCCAACCGGGGTGTCGTTCCACACCACGAGTTTTGCGACTGTGACGAGTCGCGACCGCCGTCAAGGTTCGCGGGGGACTTCTCTGCCTAGGAGCTCGTCTTCCTTTGACAACCTCAACCTGTCGTCCTTCACCGTCTGCCTGAGATAATACGCGACAAGCCCAAGACATGGGGAGATACCCTATGTAAAAGCGCGCGAAGCATATCAGTTGACAGGACGCACCTCGATGTGCACAAGAAAACCGAGAACGTACGAGGGGGATGCAGAATCCGTTGATCCATGCATGAAGCGCGTACTCATCGAGATTGACGGGGTCCCAGAATGCCTGCCGGATAAGCACGAATACCTACCATATACGTGAGAGGAGCGGCGTGAGCCTACTACGCGCATACAATGCGACTGTTGGAGGAAGGAAACGTACCATCATAAAGCCCAGGACCGCCGCATATGCGAAGATGGGTCGTGATTGAGACTCCGGGGCTTCAGAGATTTGCACAGCTCCATTCTGGTATGCTTCTTTGACTTTGTGCCGAATCTGCCTGTATACTGCCCGTGTCAGCGTCTCTCCTCTAGCCCAGCGCGGAAGCGAGAGGGACGCACCAGGCAGAATGACCGAATAGAAATAGCACTAGAAATACACCTGTAAAACGCGAGCTCAGCGGGAATACGAGTGCATTATGAGAGGACGCAAGGCACCTTCTGGCCTTCGCGTGCGCGTTGGTTGAGCAAGTACCGGATGAGCGGAGCGTTCTTGACGGGCTCTCTGGTCGACATCTTGAAGCCGTTGTGCAGCCATTTGGGCATCCATTGACGGAAGCCTGACGAAATTGGCCCGGAGTCCCGGACCAGTGCTAAGGTGGACAGACACAGCGAGCTGACACATGATACTGTGTTTTGAGTCCCCTTGATGAAGAGAGATTTCTGGACATGCGGGGACGTCTCAAGCACTCGTGCGATATCCTGGCGAGGCCCAGAGAGTAGACCTGGAGTGGACATGGGAGATGCGCGGATGTACGAACGATGAGCTCTGTGCGGTTGTTCGTCTGTCCTCCCGGGCAACGTTCCGCAATATTTCTGAATTCTATTGCGCGTTGAAGAGGATAATACACGGCATCGACGCATGCGTACCTCGGGTCGGCCCCTCCCCACCATACTCCTATGCCCACGACAAAGCCCACCTTCCGTTCCCCGTCAGAGTACACCACATTCCATCCGCTCTCGTCTTCAATCACTTCGGTGGTCAAAGCGGCCCACCTCAAACTTGATCCATGCGTCTTCTCTTCTGGCTTTCCATTCGTGGGTGTCGGCCTCTGGTATGGTTTCGAATCATGTCCTTTGCGCGAGGCTGGTGGTGCAGATGAGCTAGCAGTGGTTGAGAAGTTGCCATTCGTGGCTCCGTGCTGCGCGAGGTAAGCCGTGGCACGCTCGATTGTCGGAAACCTGTGATGTTTGTTGCCAGTGAAGCCGGAGACCTGTTGCTAACGTTCGTCCCTGGAGAGAGTGAACGCGAGGCGGAACGGCTGGCGCGAGAGCTATCTGAGTGTACCAGGTCGAGTGGACTCCTGGGACGCGTCCTCTAGTGACGGAGTAAAAGCCAGGCGTACTATCCTTTGCCATATCGGTTTCGTTCGAGTATCCAAGGGAGCTACAGCCAGGGAGCAAGTGGGTAAGAGCACAGCGTGAAAGGAAGATATGCGTAGACAGTGGCACTGTGAGAAGGCGACGAGAGAGTAAGCGAAATAGTAATACACGAGGAGCCACTGTACGCTGAGGTCGCCGAGTCGACGCAAGTGCGGCGGCGAGTTGGTGGTATGAGAGACAGTTTTATGTCGGCGCTTGTACCACGATGCGTCTCTCATCCGAGTCCTCCCTCCCTCGTCGTGCCCAGGTCTCGGTCGACCAGTACTCTTCTCTCTCTGCGTGGCTAGATGTCTAATTATGAAGATATTTTTTGAGACTAGTCATCTCGAGGCTATAGCACCTCTGCCGTTCGTAGAGTTCTCTGCGGACTACATGGGTGAGTAGGCAGCCGGATGAATATCTCGGATGCGAGATCCATCGACAGACAGGAAGGCAACATTCTTCGGTAAGTTAGCTTATTAGCTTACAATGAACGTGTACGACGATGCTACAGACGAGAACATGGATTTTCTTCTTGACAATCTGCTTCTCATTGCCCTCTGGCCACGATCCTCCGTCCGCCGACATCCCCCATCCCCCGCAACATCCGCCTCGCACACCTCCAGATCCCATACAAGACGTCATGCATATCTCCAACCGGCACTTCCGATGTCCCCACTCGTTTCCGCCTCTCCATGCCGCCGCCTCGAAACAGCTCGATGCAGCCTCTGCTATGTTTCCGCCTCACACCCCTGATCCAGGAGGCCGAGTGTCGATTAGTCGAAGCTGTCAAATCCCTATGCATGTTCATTTTCGCTTCCCTATACCCGGCCTTGTGCTCCCATAACAAACAGGAGTATGGTGGAACACTTAGCAGTGTAAAGAGCGAGACAGAGTGTGGGAGGGATGGAGGACGGAGGAGACATCCTCCCGAGACGCGGACGCGTGAAACTCTAGCATAGAGGTGTGTAGGCTGCTCAACTAAACTCCACATGCACTATTGTCCCTCTTACCTCCCTTCTCGTGGCTCCGAAGTCCCAAGATGCACGGATGGTTCTCCACCACTGCACCCAAGACGAGGTTCGCCCGCCTCCTCCGAGTTGCTCTGCATCCCTCCCTCGCTCTTTAGTCTTGCTCAGGCGTATGTTGTCCATCATGTCCTTCCCATCGACCGCTCCGCGCCGTCTGCCCTAGCAAAGCCCCTCGACCTCATGACAGTCTGGAACTCGACCCCGGCCGCGTCAAACCCGCCGGCGACGGACATGAGCGTGTGCTCGCTCGCGCCCCACCACCTCCTTGTTCTTCTTCTCAACTTTGCCGCCACCTCCGATTCATGTCTCTTTTCCGCCCGAACACTCGCTGACTTCATCTCCTCCGCTCACACCGTGCCTTCAAACCTTCGACGTTTCAACCCGAGGTTGACCTTCAACGACTCACGTACCTGGATCCTCGATTGAAACGTGAGGGCCTCAATGGGCGCCGCCCTCGTCCTCTCCGCCCTCTTCTCCCACTCGCTCGCACTCGCCTCCAATAACATCGGACTCTGACTTCGCTTGACGTTCTTTCTATCATTGTTATCGTCCTTCTCTCACTCCCACCCACTCGCACTCACCATCTTCTCGCTCACCTGACGCGTCCGAGTCTCCTCCCTGAGGCTCCTCCGTCTGTGTACGTCAACACACATACACCGCATATGTCAGGTTCCAAGTCCTCCCCTCTTTTCCGATCATCATGCATCACTCTTGGCGATGGCACGATCGTCGGCTTCAGCGCCGGCATCCCGAGAAGCCTCGGCGGACTCATGCGAGTGCCCGCTCGTTGAGCGACCAGAGGTTGCCTTTGTCCGATGAGGGGAGCTGCGTGGAGTGTGTCGTTTGCATGAGTGGACTAATTTGTCTGATGTCTCGGCTTCCTGCTCTCCGGCTCTGCTTGCTCACGGGATTGTCTTCCGCTGTATATACCAGTGGTCGCTCTTGTACAATGTTGTATAATCTCGAACAAACTGCTTCAATTCACACACGAGGCGCGCCCAGGCCAGGAAAGACGACTCGACTCGTCTATCTTACAATCACAACAGTACATCATCGCGCTATCGTACACTAAGTGACGGTCGTACACGCCTCCGCGCGCTGCCTAGAAGCTCTTCTGCGAGGCTTTACCCGTGCCGCTCCCGTACATGCGCACGTCCTCCCTCAGGTTGTGCTTGCGCGCATCGGCCTTGAACGCCTCCACCTCCGGGCTGTCCATCATGCCCGCGACCTTGTCCGCCTGGAACTTCTTGAGCGCGAATCCGGGGCCCGTGTGCGAGCAGTCCTTCTCGTTCGCCTGGTCCTTGTGGTACTTGACCTGGATGAAGTCGGACTCGGCGGTCGTAGGGTCGAGCGAGAGCGAGACGAGCGCGTTGATGGTCGTGGATTTAATGTTTCCGGGGAACGTCCAGGTCTTGGGCGGCGTCAGCGGTGCATGGTGCGATACGAGAGGAATGGGCGACGGGAAAAAGGCCATAGAGAGTCGGCGGGAACATTGAAGAGAGTAGCTAGTACCGTGCAGGACAACGAAGATGGGCAGCATCGAATGCCCGACAGACGCTGGTTGCCGCGATGTCGGGAGACCCATAGGACAGGAGAACGGGAAAGGACGGACAGGACCTCATGCGGGAGGTACTCACCTGCTCGTTCTCGAACTGGATGAGGAGGGGGTCGTTCTTGACGACCTGGTAGCCCTCGTTCTTGCTTGAGTGGAAGAGCTTGGGGAGCGCAAACCGCTGGCCGGCCATCTTGTAGCGATCATTCGCGTAGACAAACTGATCGTCGTAGACGCAGTCCGGGGTGTAGCGTTTGACGCGGCGACGGGTAGGCTGGCAGGAGTAGAGGGCGAGGATGTCGTCGAGGAGAGCCTGGCGGACATGCCAATTAGCTCAGTTCTTTGTCACTGCTTGCTTCGGATATATTCTTGTTGTCTTTTGCCATGGTGCCATACACAGGCGTTGGCAGCTTCAATCACGCTCATACATTTGTTTCTATTCTGTCTCTTGCCGAGAGCCCTTCGAGTTACCCGGGTGCTTCTGCGTGCGTCTGGGCGCTAACTCGGTTTGCTCCTGACCATCACGACACTACGACCGAAGCACTCAGCAAGCAGAGAGTGGAATGACGCATCCGATGCATGCTCACGCGCTCACGGACTGCGAATGCACCGGTACGAGCGACTGCGGTAAGTCGTCGGGCCTTGGCTCAGTCTCTCCTACATCGAAGCGCGACGGTAAGATAATCGAGACCCAGGCCGCAGGCAACCTTCTCATACCGCGGTACAGGAAATCGGATGCTCTAGATGATATCCTTTTTTCCTGTGGTTTTACGTACTCGGGCAGCCAGGCTTGAAGACCTCCAATAGGCTTCGCATCTCCCGCGCTCAGCATCCTGGCTACAACACGTTTTCTCGGTCCGTCACCCTTCCTCGCTCGATGGCTTACGCTCCGACGCTCTCGCAACACACTACACGAACTCTCTTTATGTTTAAATCTTGTTCTCATCCGACCTAGAGACATGGACGGTGAGAGTCTCGATAAGGTAACCACCCTAGTCCTTCAACCTCGCGGCGAACACGTTGCCGGGTCACGGCCCTCATACTCAGCATCCTACCGCAGCGTCCAGCTCGTGCTTCAATGCATGGCCTTCGTGTTGCCGCTGTTTTCCTGAACGAGAACGGAGCTTGAGGATCTGGACCTATCGATAGTGCAGCAGACTGCGATTACGTTCGCAGGCTCTGGGGTCTTATAACGCGATCGTGTACTCGTCCATCATCTCATCGGCATCACAGTTCATGGGCGACTCGAGTCCCTTCACCATCAACTCCATCATCGGCTCGTTCACAACCATGGCACCACCCAAGAACAACCGGAACAACTCTTCCGGGGGCAGAGCCACCCCAGGCGGAGGCGGCGGGAACAACGCCCGAACTGGCAATACGAGCAAGCAAGACGATCGAAACAACAAGGAGAAGGAGAAGGATGCGAAGAAGAATCAACAGGTGCGTGGTTCAATCCGTCGCGATCGGCGCAGCGACATCCGGCTCTTACACCAAACAAGTCCGGCAATGGCGCCGTAGGCACTCCCCTGCCGTCTCCGCCGCTCAGTCCGACTCGTAGTCGGATTGCGAGTGGGCAAGTACCTCCACCTGAAACCGGAACGGGCTCTGATGAAGCCAGCGGCGAGAAGAAGCCCGCGAGCAACGCGCAGAACGCTGCAGCAGCCTCCGCAGTGGGCGCAACGGGAGCCGCTTCGACGACTGTCACTGCGCCCTCGACAGGGGATCGAAATCAAGCCGCTGCAGCCATCTCCGAGCTGCTGAACGGCATGCGCAGCACCATCGGTCTCGTGGCGCAGACGTTCGATAATCTCCAAGGGACGGCGGACCACGTTGCCGCCCTCGGTCCTGCTGTCGACGCGCACTTCCAGGTACGTCTAACCGTGTATTGCAGCTTCGCTTTCACTCATTCGAATGCGTGTACTAGGTGCAAGCGGTCAAGGCAGAGGTTGCACATCGAATGCAAGCCCAAGAGACTCGCATGCAGGAGGAAAAGGAGAGGCTGCAGGAGCAGCTCAAGGCGCACATCCGGGAGACGCTCCGTCCCCTGGCAGACAAGATCGTCGCGGATGTCGTCAAGCGCGAAGTATCCGAACGTGTCAAAAAGCAGGTGTGTGGATCGCGAGGATGCTTATATTCGTTCTAACAGACGTGTTATATAGTTGTCCGAAAAGATTCCTGCCTCGCTCGGCGATGAGATTCGCGAGCGCAAGCTGCAGGTCCTACAAGCGAAGCAAAGGCTTCATAATTCGTACGTATTTGTGCCTCTTTTATCCTCTAGTTGGCTAGTGCGACTGATACTCCCTCGCGCATTCAACCACTACTGCAGCGAAGCTCGGCGCCACAACGCCCTCATCCGCGCGTCCGGTCTCGACGAGCCGTTACAGGCTCTTCTCCGCCCCCTGGACATCCCCGCCTCTACCTCTGGCGCTACTTCTCTGCCTACCCCTCCCGCCACGGCCCCATCGACGATGTCCGCGGCTTCTCTCAGGGCACAGGTGGGCGCTGCAGGCCGCGACTCCACGCGGCTCTCTGTGAACACCAACACCACGTCCGCGCGTCCCACGAATTCGCCGCGGTCTGCAGTCGCAACCACCACGCCTGGGGGAACCCGCATCGCTCCGAGTCAGCTTGTCCCACCCACGCCGTCTCCCCTCTTTCCGCCGAACCTGTCGACCCTCGTCTCGCTCGGCCCTGAAGAGGTCAAGGCTCTAGTTCGAGAGTACGGCTTGGTGTCCGAGGACGGTGGCGCGGACGACGACGACGACAACGTACCTCTCGCAGCGACGCGCGGCGGAGCTCGTGGAGGTAAGGCTCGGCCGGTCAGCCACATGACCAATGTGAGCGACGCGGGGCAGAGCTGGGTGGAGGCTGGGTTGGATGGGACGAGGGAGGATGATCTTAACAAGTTCATGCGGTATATTGGGGTATTGGGGTGAGTCGTGTTTCTTCCCGCATTTTTGCTGGCTTGGTGCCAGTGGCACGTGCCCCTGGTAGCAGTCCGAGTTATGTGCTCGCTCGCCCTGCCATCTCCTTGACTTCTTCTTCATCTTGGAGTTCGGTTTCCTCCTCCGCCCGAATACTGGCTGACTTCTTGTCCTCTGCTCTCACCATGCATTCCAACTCGGACACCTCAACCCGACATGGATCTTCGACGAACCCGTCGACTACAATTCAAACGTGTGGGTCTCCATGGGCGCCGCCCTCGTCCTCTCCGCCCTCTTCCTCTCCCACTCGCTCGTGCTCACATCCAACGTTGGAATCTGACTTCGCTCGATCGTCTTTCTCCCACCCGCTCCCATTGCGTCTCCCTCGGTCCGCGTACCTCATGCACAGGTCGGATTCCAAGTGCTTCCCTCCTCGCCCATCATCACCCTCGGCGACGGCACGTCCGCGAGCTTCAGCACGGGGATCCCGACCAGCCCCGGCGGGCTGATGCGCTCTCCGCTCGTCGAGCGGCCAGAGGTTGCCTTCGTTCGATGACCGGTGAACTTGCATGCGTATCGTTTGTATGAGTGGACTTGTCTCGTTGACGCTGTACAATATCCGGCTGTATTCATGTTTCTTGGTTGTGTTGTGCTTTGGCTTCCTGCTCTCTGGTTATGTTTGCTCATGCCATCCGTTGTATGTACTTCTAGTGTCCAGATCCGCTCTTGTTTGTACAATGTTGTGTTGTTCTGAATAAACGACTTCACTTTATACATGAGGAGCGCGAGGCCAGGAAATACAACACATCTATCTTAAAATTCCGATGCTCCAAGGGATACAATCATCGCGGCTCTATCGTACATCCAACTCACGCTCGTACAAGCCTCCGCGCGCCGCCTAGAAGGTCTTCTGCGGGGCCTTATCCGTGCCGCTCCCGTACTTGCGCACGTCCTCCCTGTTGTCCTCACGCGCGTCGGCCTTGAACGCCTGCACGTCCGGGCTGTCCATCATGCCAGCGACCTTGTCCGCCTGGAACTTCTTGAATGCGAACCTGGGGCCCGTGTGCGAGTAGTCCTTCCCGTTCGCCTGGTCCTTGTGGTACTTGACCTGAATGAAGTCCGACTCGGCGGTCGCGGGGTCAAGCGAGAGTGAGACGAGGGCGTTGATCGTCGTGGACTTGACATTTCCGGGGAACGTCCAGGTCTGGGAGGAAGGAGGCAAAGTAGGAGGGATGATTGTCAGCGACGGACGAAAATGGTCACTCACCAAGGAAAACGATCCGACAACGACGCGAAAGCACGACATTCGCAGGAGAGTAGCGTCCGACATCGTTGATCCAGGAAGTGCGTCGCAAGCAAAGGGGTTGCGATGCATGTTTAATATTGAGAACTTCAAGGAGGGCTGCTTGTCGAGATGCATGCGTTCAAGGGGCCTCGTCGACGCTCCCAGGAAAAGTCCCTATATGCGCATCCCACATCGGCAATTCATGAACGGAGAAAAGAGCGGTTCCAGACTGTCGAGGACGTGCGTATAGCTGCGCATCGCAATCAAGCGAAATGGGAACCTGAGAGACAGGAAGTCCGAGCTCAACTCTTTCGCTGTACCACATCACCGGAAGGATGTAGCACTACAACATCGAATCTCGCATCTTTGCCTCCCAAAGGCAGACAGCATCTGGAGCGACAGCACAATAGAGACAGATACGTGATTCAGCCGCCTCACGCGGCGGTGCGGAGACCTGAAGGTACGCGTGGGTATATGCGCGTTCGCCTCGCATCTCGGGGGACAAGGGTCTGTTGAAAACAAGCGAGCGGACAAAGGAGACATGGATTGCGCGCCACGATGAGATAGGGAGAGTATGAGAGCACACTCATCTGGGTCCAAGATGACTGAGGCGACCCGCTGCGACGCCCATCGCAGACACATCTACTGCGGTGCGAACGAAGGGCGTTGCGTGGACCTCCGGTTGCGGGTGTGATAGATGAAGGAGGAAGAGAGAAGGAGAAGAAAAGAGACAAGACAGAAGGCAGACCTGCTCGTTCTTGAACTGAATAAGGAGGGGGTCATTCTTGACGACCTGGTAGCCCTCGTTCTTGCTGGAGTGGAAGAGCTTGGGGAGCGCAAACCACTGGCCGGCCATCTTGTAGCGATCATTAGCGTAGACGAACTGGTCGTCATAGACACAGTCGGGGGTGTAGCGTTCGACACGGCGACGAGTAGGCTGGCAGGAGTAGAGGGCAAGAATGTCGTCGAGGAGAGCCTGGCGAGCGGAGTTGAGGGGAAGAGACTTGGAGGGATCGGGCTTGTAGTCGTCGGTGGAGGACGTCTGGCGGACCTCGAAGTTCTCGCCGGGGAGAGAGGAGTCGTTGGGGAGCTGGGACGTGGACATGACGCGGAGCTGGCTGCGGATGGCGGCGACGCGAAGGGCGGGAGCGAGAGAGTACAGCGCAAACAGCATTGGGCAGTCTTGCGGATGCGAGGGGACTTATATACTGTAGGCGTCGGGAGGTGATGTCATGTCTTGCTCACCGACCTCGATCTCTGGCGGAGGGCGTCCTGCATACCGTACTCGGTCAATCATTGGACCTGGCTCCGTGGACGCAGAGCCCGCAGTGGTTCACTCCGAAAAGGGGCTGCCCTGTCGACAATCGCATCTATGTTTTGCCTGAGGACCAACCCTCCGTTGGCGCGTTCGTCGTGACCGAGGACACGAGGCGCGTCACCCTAGTGTCGCGGATCGACAATCGTTTCGATTCAGATGTGCAAGCGGTGGTGAGCTTCTTTCCTCCACGCTCAGGCCTCTCTCTCACGTCTTGCCTAGACTCCCCAGGCCAACTTGCCCATCGCGAAAGACAAGAGAGCTCTGGAATCGACGATGGAAGGAGACATTCGGAGCCAGGGCGAAGATCGCCTGCTGCGAAGAAGCAGAACACTGTGCGTCTCGTGCTTGTTTCGCATGCTACAAGTGAAAGCTAACGTTCGCATGCGCTGCCGATGGCATTTCGTCGTTGGCTAATTGTGTCACCTCTGCGCTCTAGGGACTCTCGGAGGACACACATGGCAGTGCATCCTGACTGGCCGATGCCCGTTCGCATGACGAAACCACTACGCGGAGTGAGGCCCCTCGCGTCGCGCTCCCTACTACCATCACCACCACCAGCAATGACCTAGCATCCTCTCGTCTGAACTCGGCTCTTGCTGTACACTACACTCGTCCTAACTGCTATACTCCCAGCCAAAACTAAAATCATATTCTACGATTCCTCCCCGGCCCGCCTACCATCCTATCTATATAATCCGGATCTGTGCCCCCACACAGTAAGTGGCAAATGGTGGCAAGCCGGTGGCAAGGGCCATAGCTCCTCAACCGCTGGTCGGATTCTGGTGGCAAGGCTGAGAGATCTGTAGGGACGCTTCTTGGCTACGCAGCACATTTGTTTTCATGGCAATTCAATGAAAATCCGCGGAGAAATTCACTTGCCACCTTTGCCACCTGGCTATATCGGACACATGTTCAGGTGGCAAATGGCCGTAGCTCCTCAACCGCTGGCCGGATTCTGGTGGCAAGGCTGAGGGATCTGTAGGGACGCTTCTAGGCTACACAGCACATCTAGTTTCATGTCAATCCGATGAGAATCCACGGAGAAATTCACTTGCCACCTTTGCCACCAGGCCATATTACGCACATATCCAGGTGGCAAATGGCCCTAGTGCCTCAACCCCTTGCTGGATCCTGGTGGCAAGGCTGAGACATTTGTAGGTATGCATTCTGTCTACAGAATGGACTTGGTTTTATGGCAATCGGTAGAATATTGGCAGAGATAATACCTTGCCACCACCACCCCTAGGCTGTTATGCGCATATATTGAGGTGGCAAATGGCTCTAGCACCTCAGCCCTTTGTCGGATCCTGGTGGCAAGGCTGAGAGATTTGTAGGGATTTATGTTGACTACAAAATGCATCTGCCCGCATGGCGATCTGTTGAAAATCCGCAGAGATAATCACTTGCCACCACTTGCCACTTGCGTATAACATTGTTGCCAATTAATAGCCATAAACAAAGGGTTTCTAATGGTACTAGTTGCATGGGATAAGAACTGTTACTTACTGAGCTATGGCCAATACAAACTTGCCCAAATGCGGAAGAATAGGGTGTTTGCAAGGGCTATTTTGGGCGCTTTTTTGCGAAAAAAGCGCTGAAAGTGGCAGGCAGCCTTTTTGGGCGCTTATTTTGACTTGTTATCGGTTTGTAGCCATGAACAAGGGCTTTCTAATGGTACTAGTCTTACTAGATAACATCCATTACTTACTGAGGTAATGCCAATATAAACTTGCCCAAATGCGGAAAGTTAGAGTGCTTGCAGTGACATTTCTGTGCACTTATTT